>NC_060183.1:31020684-31321934 GCF_021184085.1 Oncorhynchus gorbuscha | reverse complement strand
GTAAACAAACAAATCACCGACCATTTCGAATCCAGCCGTACCTTCTCCGCAATGCAATCTGGTTTCCGAGCTGGTCATGGGTGCACCTCAGTCACGCTCAAGATCCTAAACGATATCATAACCACCATCGATAAAAGACAGTACTGTGCAGCCGTATTCATCGACCTGGCCAAGGCATTCGATTCTGTCAATCACCACATTCTTATCGGCAGACTCAACAGCCTTGGTTTCTCAAATTACTGCATCGCCTGGTTCACCGACTACTTCTCTGACAAAGTTCAGTGTGTCAAATCGGAGGGCCTGTTGTCCAGACCTCTGGCAGTCTTTATGGGATGCCACAGGGTTCAATTCTCGGGCCGACTCTTTTCTCTGTATACATCAATGATGTCTCTCTTGCTGCTGGTAATTCTCTGATCCACCTCTACGCAGACGACACCATTCTGTATACTTCTGGCCCTTCTTTGGACATTGTGCTAACAAACTCCAGACAAGCTTCAATGCCATAACACTCCTTCCGTGGCCTCAACTGCTCTTAAATGCAAGTAAAAACTAAACCCATGCTCTTCAACCGATCACTGCCCGCACCCTCCCGCCCGTCTAGCATCACTACTCTGGGTGGTTCTGACTTACGTGGACAAGTACACATATCTAGGGATCTGGTTAGACTGTAAACTCTCCTTCCAAGCATCTCCAATCCAACATTAAATCTAGAATCGGCTTCCTATTTCGTAACAAAGCATCCTTCACTCATGCTGCCAAACATACCCTCGTAAAACTGACTATCCTACCGATCCTTGACTTCGGCGATGTCATTTACAAAATAGCCTCCAACACTACTCAACAAATTGGATGCAGTTTATCACACTGCCATCCGTTTTGTCACCAAGCCCCATATACTACCCACCACTGTGACCTGTTTGCTCTCGTTGACTGGCCCTCGCTTCATATTTGTCTCCAAACCCACTGGCTCCAGGTCATCTAAGTCTTTGCTAGGTAAAGCCCCTCCTTATTTCAGCTCACTGGTCACCATAGCAGCACCCACCCGTAGCATTCGCTCCAGCAGGTATATTTCACTGTCACCCCCAAAGCCAACTCCTCCTTTGGCCACCTTTCCTTCCAGTTCCCTGCTGGCAATGACTGGAACGAATTTCAAAAATCACAGAAGCTTTAAGCATCAGCTGTCAGAGCAGCTTACTGATTATTGCACCTGTACATAGCCCATCCAACTACCTCACTCATACTGTTATTTATTTTTTTGCACCCATGTCTCTACTTGCACATTCATCTTCTGCACATCTATCACTCCAGTGTTTTAATTGCTAAATTGCAATTATTTTGCCAATATGGCCTATTTATTTGCCTTGCCTCCGTAATCTTACATTTGCACACACTGTATATATACTTTTCTATTGTGTTCATCCCATGTGTAACTGTTGTTTGTCGCATTGCTTTGCTCAATCTTGGTCAGGTCGCAGTTGTAAATGAGAACTGGCCTACCTATTTAAATAAAGGTGAAAAAATAAATAATAATAAAACACAGCATTATGTAGTAACCAAAAAGCTGTTAAACAAATCAAAATATATATTTTTGGATTCTTCAATGTAGCCACCCTTTACCGTCATGACAGCTTTGCGCACACTTGGCATTCTCTCAACCAGCTTCACCTGGAATGCTTTTCCAACAGGCTTGAAGGAGTTCCCACATATGCTGAGCACTTGTTGGCTGCTTTCCCTTCACTCATCCCAAACCATCTCAAATGGGTTTAGGTCGGGTGATTGTGGAGCCAGGTCATCTGATGCATCACTCCATTACTCTCCTTCCTTCTTGGTCAAATTGCCTTTACACAGCCTGGAGGTGTGTTTTGGGTCATTGTCCTGTTGAAAATCAAATGATAGTCCAATGAAGCGCAAACCAGATGGGATGGCGTATTGCTGCAGAATGCTGTGCTAGCCATGCTGGTTAAGGGTGCCTTATGTCACCAGCAAAGCTCCCCCACACCGTCATCTTCCTTCATGCTTCACGTTGGTAACCACACATGCGAAGATCCGTTCACCTATTCTGGGTCAAAGACACAGCATGAGGAACCAAACATGTCAAATTTGGACTCAGACCAAAAGGACAGATTTCCACCGGTTTAATGTCCATTGCTTGTGTTTCTTGGCCCAAGCAAGTCTCTTCTTATTGGTTTCCTTGCAGCAATTCAACCATGAAGGCCTCATTCACACAGTCTCCTTTGAACAGTTGATGTTGATATGTCTGTTACTTTAACCATGAAGCATTTATTTGGGTTGCAATTTGAGGTTGGTAACTTTGATTTTGTACTGTTGCAGCAGAGGTAATTCTGAGTCTTCCTTTCCTGTGGCGCTCCTCATGAGTCAGTTTCACCATAGCGCTTGATGGTTCTCTCGCACCCACTGTGAAATTTGGTGGAGAGTCGGTGGTGATCTGGGGGTGCTTCAGTAATGCTGGAATCGGGCAGATTTTTATTTTGTGAAGGACGCATGAATCAAGCCACAAACAAGGTTGTCCTGGAAGAAAACTTGCTTCCTTCTGCTTTGACAACTCGAAGGATTGTTTTTTTCCAGCAGGACAATACTCCATGCCACACAGCCAGGTCAATCAAGGTGTGGATGGAGGACAACCAGATCAAGACCCTGTCATGGCCAGCCCAATCTCCAGACCTGAACCCCATTGAAAACCTCTGGAATGTGATCAAGAGGAAGATTGATGGTCACAAGCGATCAAACCAAGCCGAGCTGCTTGAGTTTTTGCGCCAGGTGTGGCATAGTCACCCAACATCAATGTTAAAGACTGGTGGAGAGCATGCCAAAGCTGTGATTGAAAATCAGGGTTATTCCACCAAATATATTGATTTCTGAATTCTTCCTAAGTTAAAACATAAGTATTGTGTTTAAAAATTAATATTAACTTTTTTTGCATTATTCGAGGTTTGACAACACTGCATCTGTTTTGTTATTTTCACCAGTTGTAATATTTTGGAAATAAATGCTCTAAATGACAATATTTGGAATTTCGGAGAAATGTTGTAAATAGTTTATAGAATAAAATAAACCTTTTCGTTTTATCGAAACACATACCTATAAATTGTACAACCAGAGAAACTGATAATTTTGCAGTGGTCTCTTAATTTTTTCCAGAGCTGTAAATACACAAGCATAGTGCATTCGGAGAGTATTCAGACCCCTTGACTTTTCCGCATTTTGTTACGCTACAGCCTTGTTCAAAACTGTATTCAATTGTGTTTTTTTCTCTCATCAAGCTACGCACAATAACCCATAATGACATAGTAAAAAAAAAATGCTTTGGGGATTTGTGTGCAAATTTATGAAAAATCTGTAACTATCACATTTACATAAGTATTCAGACCCTTTACTCTTTGGCTTTCAGGCCAAAGAGTTCAATCTTGGTTTCATCAGACCAGAGAATCTTGTTTCTCGTGGGCAGAGTCCTTTAGGTGCCTTTTGGCAAACTCATGTGCCTCTTGCTGAGGAGTTGCTTCCGTCTGGCCAGTTTACCATAAAGGCCTGATTTGTTGGCTTGCTGCAGAGATGGTTGTCCTTCTGTAAGGTTCTCCCATCTCCACAGAGGAACTCTGGAACTCTGTCAGTGAGCATTGGGTTCTTGGTAACCTCACTGACCAAAGCCCTTCTCCCCCTGATTGTTCAGTTTGGCCAAGCGGCCAGCTCTAGGAAGATTCTTGGTGGTTTCAAACTTCTCCCATTTTTAAGAATGGAGGCCACTGTGTTCTTGGATCTTCAATGCTGCAGACATTTTTTGGTACCTTTCCCCAGATCTGTGCCTCGACACAATCCTCTCTCGGAGCTCTACGGACAATTCATTTGACCTTGTGTCTTGGTTTTTGCTCAGACATGCACTGTCAGCTGTGTAAATAACATTTCTGTTATTCATTTTCATTAACTTTGCTAACATTTTAAAACCTGTTTTTGCTTCATAATGGGGTATTGTGTGTAGATTGAGGAAAATATTATAATAAGGCAGTAACGTAACAAAATTTGGAGAAAGTCAAGGGGTCTACATGGTTTCCAAATGCTCTGTAAATACAATTTTAAGTTGAGTTTCATTCATTCTGATTCTAATGCCAATATCACTCTTTATTCCAGCTGGAGGATCTAACCAATATCGAGGGAATCACAGCCAAAAGACTCTCCTCCTTCATTAAGGTATGACTGACAAGCAGATTCCATAGAATTTATCTGGGATAGTCTCAAAACTCTTTCATTGTGGTATTGTAATCTGAAAAAAAACACCAGCACAATCATTCTGTTGTCTTTTGGTGTTTTTGTTTGAAAATGTAACATTGCTCAATTGTTGGCAAGAAAATATAACGCTTAAACACATGCCCCAACACTTGAACAGGAAGTCTTACTGATAGTGTCAGGGTATGAACATGGTTTATGCTCCAGTCACTCTTCAGTAAATAAGAGAAATGGTGAGAACTGTATTGTGAACCCCAGTCTGACGTCCTGAGCGCTGTGGAGTAGATTTTCATCAATGATCTCTTTGCCGAGCTTCACTGCTATCTCGGCTAACAATTCTAGGGGCGGAGACAGTTTTGTAATGTTACCCTAAATGTTTGAGTATTCAGTTTTCCGTTAGTTAAGGGAACATTCAATCTATATTAGCAAAAACCTGAACCTATTCAGCATGTTTTGGTGAGGTTTAGGAGAGTATTCCAATATCATCATACCAAACATAAAGAGAATATGGTTGCCATTTTCTCCTAAAAGGAAAGAGACATTTTCTAGACACATTTTATTGCAACGTTACAATAACATTCCTGTGTCCTAGGATGTTTAAAACATAGGGCAGTCTGTCATTGCACCATGGAGGGTTTTGTCTCGTTTGCGGATTCTTCCGGGGACGTCCCTAAAGAGGTTTTTAGGATGTCGCCTGATGGTTCCAATAGAACAACTTGTTTCATTACATATTACCCCTTTTTACTGTTGCCGAGACCATCAAGGCCCTGATTGGTAAACCAGTGATCCATTTACAGCTCTGTCTGTTGGCAAGGTTAGGGATACCCCCACACACACACACAGTGCTTTCAACACAATGATGCCTATAAACCCTGGGTTGCTGATGCTATGTATTGGCCTTTGCGAGGCATTGAAGCCAACAGTCTGACAGATTGGCTCTCCACATTAGGAGCAGTTCTCTATAGGAATTCATGAAATTCTACAGTATTTTAAATGACTGTGATTTTTGTTGTTGTATTAGTGGGGAACGTAACATTAGTCATTTCTAAAATCAGTATTTTTCTGTTACGCCATCGTGTCTGTGTCAGTAACTGATTTCACCTGTATTGGTACAATTTTCAATTCAAACTAAATCTCATCTCTGTTAAAAGTACACTCAATAAAAACGATTTTATTTATCATAGTGATTAAGGTGTAACGTTAAAACTGAGGAATATGCACCACTAGCATTAAACAACTAGACACAGACATAGTGGCATAGCAGGAAGATCGGAATGCTGTGAACCAAGAGGTTGTGAGTTCAAATCCCAGATGAGGACATGTTGAATAATAATTACTGTTTAAATGAACGTGCATAATGGAATCATGTATGTCAAGTGTGTAATTGAAAACATTATGTTAAAAGCACTGTTTGGGTGTCCCTAACCTTGCCAACAGACAAAGAGCTATAAAATGGATCTGTGGTTCACCAATCAGCGCCCTAATGGGCTTGGCAGCAGTAACAAGGTGTGGTGTGTAAAGAAACAAGTCCTTTTTGGAGGGGGATAACATTTCTTTGGGACCATTCGGTGATGGCCTATAAAGGTCTTTGGGTAGGTCCCCGGAACAAACTGGGAACTAAAAATTATTTTCCAATGAAACGTGTCCAGAGCACTAATATCATATATTCTGAGAACATGTTCTGTTTTTTGGTGTGATGTTGATGAAATATTCTCCTAACCCTCAACTGTACAATGGAATATTCTTGAAACATGTCTAGACCATTAATACTGAATATTCTGAGAACATGGTAACCACGTTCTGGGTAGGTTCTGTTTTGATATTTAGGGATTGGTCTTTGCACAGCACTGGAACGTTCCTATAAAAATATTTAGGTAATGACCTATTGAGACTTAAGGGAACGTTCTCTAAAGTTGTGGGAACGTTTGTTAGCCGGGATATCCTTTTTATGGATTTTTAAGCTACAAATTGTATTGATAACCGGATGCATTGAAAACCCAATGTTCTCTGGAGTATTTGCGGAACACCTTAAAACACTGTTGTAGCAGACGTGAATGGCCCAGGTGTAAGATATTTCCATGGTTGTATTCACTTGGAATAAAAACGAAACAAAGTGGCAAAACGGGAGGGACTACCTGAATACTTGTTTACGTTTTCTACAGCTAAGCGTTTTGCTACAGTGTACAATTACAGTAATGAATTCAACCCAGGCGCTAACTATCGTTTGGCCATTGGGCTTCGGGTGTCCTCTTGGTCCATTTAAAAAAATAAAGCTTTAAACGACTTTTATGGTGCGTGACTGTTTTCTCTCTTCATTCACAGGCCAACATTCTCAGCATGATGGGGACGTGATTCTGCTACCTGGTCTTTGTCTACTCTTCCTGTCCTTCCAATATTTTGCCTTTTTTATTTTAATGTTTCTATGTTTTTGAAGAATGTTCTCTGATTATTTTACCGCTCTCTGACTCTGCATTTAGAACTGTATGACGTTATATGTCTGTGTATATACACCTCTTATAAGAGGTGGTCTGCAAGCGTGTACTAGTATGACTTTTTATTATATTTCACGAAAATGCGATATCTGTCCTTGTTTTATTTTGAGATGTTTTTGTAGTATCTGCGCTATTCCAGCCGATGGCGCAATATTGCCGTTCAATAAATGTCTCTACTTTTATCGATTTTCCAGTCCTTACTTAACACACCATATTAATGGTATGTGTTGTTGTTCAATGATGTGGCTTGTTTGTACAAATGTATAGCCAACAACACTGTTCAAAATAATATTACCATTGGTGAAATATGACAATAGCAGAACACGTGGAAGGGCATCTCTATTTTGATAACCCTAATTATTACACATACCTTAATGTGGGAATGCGTTTAATACGTAAACTGTTGGCAATCATTTTATCGCGTAAATGTAGCATTGGGAAATTAGGCACTCTACAAAAGGATGCGTTTCTGTTGGGTGCTGCGCTATCAATCCATCCCTCCCACTGCACGTAGGCTGGGTTTATTCATTTCACGCTTTCCTCCCCTATCTGATCCACATTCTCTGCACCCTCCCCACCCCCGAAGCGCAGCATTTCGAAACGGCTCTACATCACGTACTTCAGTACTGTACACGTCTTCCAGAAAATTACAAAATAGATGCGCGTATTTGGGGAAACATACTTCAGAGTTGCGCATGCAAACATACTGAAGGCTGTAACGAATAATACATCGCGGAATGCAATTGGCTTCGCTTATGAAAATACTATCATGCAAAATCACGGGTCATTTCGGGTATTTTGAAGAATCCGTTGGATAAAAGGTGAGTTTGTCATTTTTTACCGTCGTCAATTTGCTTATGCCATTATCCTCAAAATGGTTTGTGTAGAATACCAATAGGCCGTGATAACGGCATTGAATTGAGAATCTGGGTATTTATGTCGTATCCCGTTTATTTATGTTTTCAATGCAAGCCTACGTTGCTGCATGTGCATCGTTTTTTTTTTTACCACAGTCATTGCCCTTTTGGTAAACGTTTGCTTTTTATTACATTTACATTACATTTAAGTCATTTAGCAGACGCTCTTATCCAGAGCGACTTACAAATTGGAATTTGCCTATTCCTTCAAATAGGTTATTTGTATCCAATGCTCTAGCCCATAATTGTAGCTGTATAATCCCCCTCCCCTTTCACTCTCCTTCCATATGTCTTCACTCTTCCATGTGGCTTTGTCCATGTTACCTTTTTTTTTTGTCCCATTGTTCTGTGCTAAATAGCCTGTAATCATATGCCCCGTTGTGCTCAGAAAGTGGTTATGAACACATCAAGAAATACTAGCAGTTCTCTGTACACCTGCACATAGACCTTTTGCCAATAATATTATTAGCATTATTTTATAAAAACGTGGCCCAGCTGCCTTTTTAAAAATATCTTTGTATTGAATAATTAATTGATGACAACATTTTATTATATATTTTTACATTTGTTTATTTTTTTGTATTAATTCTCCCCTGAGTGGCAAAGGTCCAGATCAGTGTTTTAAAATAGCTGTTTGGCCTCTTAGCCTTTCCTGTTATATTTACTATTACATAAGCAGAGCATTGGAGAAAAGAAACTGGTCAGAATTTCTCTTCAGACCCTTAGTCCCCCGGAATACTAAAGGAGGTTAAGATTATAATGTGCGCTCATATGCCAGTGAGTACAGATTCAATAAGTAAAATAGCAAATTGCTCTGAACAGAGTGTAAATAATAGGTGGTAAGCAGGTTTTGTTTTGTCATTGTTCAACCCCTTTGTCTATCCCCCAGGTGTATCGAAGGTAAGCAGAAGCACACTCCTTTGTTATCAACATGGCTCTGAACACAAACATGAACCCAGCCCCCGCCATTTGGCCAGGCGAGGAACAGCCGTCCCTATTGGACCAAGATGCATCATTGTTAAGCCCAGCTCCCATCATCGCTGTGACTGTCACGTCCCCACCAGAGATGGAGGAACAAGAGATCCATAGCACCACCACCAGCTTTGGGCCCTGCCTGAGCCAAGCCACGGCAGGGGAACTGGTCATTGTGATCAATGAGAAAATGGAGAACAGTAAGACATACTAAAACATTTTTATGCAGTGGCGCAGTCCCGCTCCTTACGTATTTTATTGGTGCATAGGATAGTGGAGGGAAGATGGGAAAGTAAGCAGAGTTGCAAGTCCGAAGGGCACTGGGTTAGATTTGACCCCATGCCGACTGGTATTTTGTGCCAGGGTTTGCGGCACTAACCACTAGACTACACAGCTCAAGCTTTCTAAGCTCGGACTCATTTAAGTTAAGTGTATGCCCGCGAATCCAGGACAGTTGTACAGCATACGCTTGCTTGGATGGTTAGCTCGGGGCATGTCAAATCCATTTAATATACGATTCTGGTCTACTAGTGCTCAGGGGACACTAGTTCAATCATTTACTGATGCTTTTCATCCACCCCCCTCTAGGTAATGGTATTCACCCAGCCCCTGCTGACACCACCTCCTCAGTCATCTCTTCACCTCCCAGAAGGCAGCAGTCCATTTCTTACTCCCACCACCCCCACAACAGCAAGACCCGGAAGGGGAGTCGTGCCGGTTCCATCGGCTACACAGCCTTCTCCCCACGGCCCTCCATCTCACGCCACTCCAGCATCGCCACCAACCCACCCATTGACAGAGCCAAGCCTAAAGACTACCTAATACTGGCTGTGCTGGCTTGCTTCTGCCCTGTCTGGCCAATCAACATTGTGGGGTTTGTCTACTCTGTTATGGTAAGCCTCTTTCTTTTGACAGGTTAGAAATGTAGATGGGGAGAAGGATATAGCACAGTAAGGGAGTGGCAAGACCGGGGATAGAACTGCAGGACTACTGCTAGACAACTGTGTTCCTCTTTCTGTCACATTTTGGTGTGAAATGATCTGCAATGTTTGCTAAATACTATTTTTAGTACAGCTTTGAAGACCTTTCCCTTTATGCTTGTGGTTTCATATTCATCAGAAAGTTCTGTATCTTTGTATCAGAAACTACTTCTATTCATCTTAGACTGCTGTGGTGTTATTGACGGTTAGCACCAGCTTTGTAGCCTGGTCCCAGATCTGTTTGTGGTGTATAGCCAACCTCTATGGTCATTGTCATGCCAGTTCATAACCATAGGAGTTGGCAAGAGCGCACAAACAGACTGGGACCAAGCTACCAGCTTTGTGTCTGGCTTCAGAATACCTTGTGCTGTTAGTCTGTTTTTATCTCTATTAAACCATTTCTGGGTAACAATTTAAGTACCTTTCTGGTCAAAAGAAACAAAAATGGCTTCTTAGCAAAAGGTGAGTTGTTTACTAGAACTATCTGGGAGTGGGCAGGTGAAAGCTGAAAAATAGCTGTGGTCACCTTGGAAAGCCAAAACTCCATCCCACCAAAACAGGATGAAATTTCAGGTGGTCTTTTCAAACGGCTCTTAAACTAAAAGGGCATTATCATAATTGTCACAATTTCACAGTATTATTCCAACCGCAAAGTGTGTAAATATACACTATACAGTGCCTTCGGAAAGTATTCAGACCCCTTCCCCACATTTTGTCACATTACAGCCTTGTTCTAAAATGGATAACAAATCCTCATCATGCGAAAACAGGTTTTTATCATTTTTTTGCGAACGTTTTAAAAATAAAACAACATACCTTATTTACATTAGTATTCAGACCCTTTGCTATGAGACTTGAAGTTGACCTCGGGTGCATCCTGTTTCCATTGATCATCATCCTTGATGATCAATGGGAAAGGTACCAAAAAATGTCTGCTGCACTGAAGGTCCCCAAGAACACAGTGGCCTCCATTCTTAAATGGAAGATGTTTTGAACCACCGAGACTCTTCCTAGAGCTGGCCACAAGGACAAACTGAGCAATCGGTGGAGAAGGGCCATGTTAAGGGAGGTGACCAAGAACCCGATGCTCACTCTGACAGAGCTCCAGAGTTCCTCTGTGGAGATGTGAGAACCTTCCAGAAGGACAACCATCTCTGCAGCACTCCACCAATTGTGCCTTTATGGTAGAGTGGCCAGACGGAAGCCACTCCTCAGTAAAAAAACAGGCACATGACAGCCCACTTGGAGCCAAAATACACCTAAAGGACTCTATGAGAAACAAGATTCTCTGGTCCAATGACACCAAGATTGAACTCTCCACGTCACATCTGGAGGAAACCTGACACCCTACGGCGAAGCATGGTGGTGGCAGCATCCTGCGGTGTGGATATTTTTCCAGAGGCATGGACTTGGAAACTAGTCAGGTTTGAGGGAAAGATGAATGGAGCAAAGTACAGAGAGATCCTTGATGAAAACCTCCTCCAGAGCTCTGTCCCAGTCTGCTGTCCTAAGGTTCACCTTCCAACAGGACAATGACCGTAAGCCCACGGCCAAGCCAACGAAGGAATGGCTTCTGGACAAGTCTCTGAATGTCCTTGAGTGGCCCAGCCAGAGCCCGGACTTGAACCAGATTGAACATCTCTGGAGAGACCTGAAAAAAAACGACTGAGCTTGAGACGATCTGCAGAGAAGAATGGGAGAAACTCCCCAAATACAGGTGTGCCAAACTTGTAGCGTCATACCCAAGAAGAATCAAGGCTGTTATCACTGCCAACAAGGTACTTCAACAAGGTACTGAGTAAAGAGTCTGAAATACTTGTGTAAATGTTATATATATTCTTTTTTTTTAAACCTGTTTTTGCTTTGTCATTATGGGGTATTTTGTGTTGATCAATGAAGAAAAAAACGAATTAATAATTTTAGAATAAGCCTGTAACGTAACAAAAATGTGGGAAAAGTCGAGTGGTCTGAATACTCCTGTATATTCCTGTATATTCAACAGTATGTGGACACCCCTTAAAATTAGTAGATTTGTCTATTTCAGCCACACCTCTGTTGCTGATGGGTGTATAAAGTCGAGCACACAGCCATGCACACAAACATTGGCAGTAGAATGGCCTTAGTGAAGAGCTCAGTGACTTTCAACGTAGCAACGTCATAGGATGCCACCTTTCCAACACGTCAGTTCAACTCCATATTAATGCCCATGATAATGGAAGGAGATGTTCGACGAGCAGGTGTCTACATACTTTTGGGCATGTAGTGTTTCTAAAACACGGTAAAATCATATTTTTGACTGCACTGGTCCTTTAAGCAGTCCATACCTAACAAACTACTTCCTTCTTCCTTTCCTAGTCCAAGAACAGTCTGGAGCAGGGCAACCTGGATGGAGCTCGACGATTGGGTCGTCTCGCCAGGATGCTCTCTACAGTTTCACTGATAGGGGGGACAGTCATCATCATTGCCTGCATTGTAAACCTGGCGAGTGAGTATCACAGTTGGCCAACCTCTCTTTGCTTGTATTTATAAAGAGTTAGAGTAGGAGTGCTGATCGAGAATCAGTTTTGTCTTTGATCTTTAAAACAAAACTGATCCTAGATCAACACTCCTACTCAAGACTATGAATACGGGCCCTACTCTCTTCATTTCTGAATCCTACCAGAAGTCCCAAAGCTTTTCCAACAAATCCCATGGCCGGCACTCTTCGAGGACTTGAAATGCAATCCTCCTTCCTTCCCTGATGTCTGATTTGGATTAGTGAAAGTGTACCAAAAAGGGTTCTGTTAATTACGCTTGTGTGATGAATAACCATGCCTGAGACTTGTTAGCTCCCAGAGCTAATGCATGGACTTAAGCTCAGGGGCCTATGGGACTTCTGAGGGTTTGATATCCTTCCCAAAAACATTAGGGTGATCACATTTCACTTATCTAATCATCCAATCACTTAAAGATCATTGGTCATTTACAGCACAGGTCTCAAACTCATTCCATGAAGGGCCAAGTGTTTGTGGATTTTCACCCCTCCGTTGTACTAATTAGTTAGAAACTCCCCTCATGTGGTTGTCTAGGTCTTCATTGGAGACAAATGAAAAAGTAATAACAAAAATGAGCAGACACTGCCCTCCATGGAATGAGTTTGACAGCCCTGAACTACAGGGAGCAAGGAAGGCTGCGTTTTAGAGGAATCAAACAGGGCCCAGTTTCCCTATAGCAATGGAACTTAGGCTTACGAGTGTTAACGACACATCGTTTCCGACAACTTCCAGAGATGTAACATGCTTCCCAAAACTCCACGCTAAGTGTGTCGTTGTTTTTACTTATCTATAATAGTAAAAAAGTCAGCGCTGCTCTCCCTCCCATCAGCTTTTTCCATTCGAATTTTACCTTAACATTTATAATTATTTCACCATATTTATGATGGATCAGCTCCTAGAGAGATGTTATCACCTATGTAGCCTATACTGTATTTATTTTTTACTGCAGTCATCTCGGTTTTCACTTGAAACATATCTTTATCCTTTGCTCGTAACAATTACAAAGACATTGGCAACTTTGTATTTGTAGTCAACTTCGTTCCGAACTTATCAGTGGTCACTGAGAGACCAGATAAAAAGCTTGGTTCTATGTTTAGTGGAGAACTTCTGTTTATAAAGTGATGCAAAAGAGCATCTAACGACTCACTTAGCAGTCTGAGGCAGTCGGGTAAATAACAAGTGTTTTCAAGTGATGCGCCTAGCGCTTAAGAGTGTTGGTCCAGTAACCGAAAGGTCGCTGCTTGGAATCCCAAGCCGACTCTGTGAAAAATCTGTATGTGCCTTTGAGCAAGGCCCTTGATCCTAATTGTTCCTGTAAATCGCTGTGGATAAGAGTGTCTGCTAATTAACTCAAATGTAAGTGCAACTTTGATAATGATGGTTTTGGGAAACAGCTCAGATTTTGCTCCTGCAAAGGTTTTAACAATATACTTAGCCTTAAGATGCGTTGGGGAAACTGGGCCCAGGACTTTTGTGTGTGTCCACTGGCTCACTCCAAAAATAGTCACACAGACATAAGCTGGGTCAATCACTCAAAATAAATTACCCATGTGGGATTGTTTAGTTCACTTAAGTTCAATCAAATGCTTAACAACAGCACTTTGGCTGTTTTCGAATGTGAAAAATGTCCATCCCATCGGGTCTTAAGCCAAAGAGATGTCCTAATTAACTCACTGAGCAGCGACTGGAGCTAAAACTATCATATTGTACACACAACTGGACCGGCCCTTTTTGATACGTTATGTAACTGTTCTCTGTAGCTCTGTTTGCTTCTACTTCCATATTGAGCTGGCAGAATGAACAATTGCTTTACTAACTGTGTTCTTTTTTTTTTATTCTTTTTTTTTAGTAAATGTGAAATCCTGAGTATCGTCTTGCCGTGAAACCGGATCTAACAGTTGGATATCCGGAAACAGGACCCATCTAGCTGACTGTTCCTTTTTACCGTCTCTTACAGTGTAGTCATTAACTGGACATGCTATGAATATTATACACCTGATATTACATACCTTTATATAATTGATATTACGTAATCCTTTGTTAATGAAAAAAACGATATGCAAGATGCTTCCTCTCCGAACTGCTCTGGGCCTCTCCAATGATGGATCTTGCAGTGGAGAAACAGACGATCGGAATAATCCCTTACTTTGTATTCTGCCCAACACTGAACACTGTCCTTGACAAGGCGCCATTACCTCAACCGCTGGCCATGATCAGAGAGACTGACCAAAAACGAGATGTGGTGAGAAAGGTTGACAACAACAACAACAGAAGAGATTGTTTAAAGGAGGTATGATCCATGTGAGAGAAACTGGGAGGATTGTTTCAGAGCTTGATTACCTACAATCATTGGAGGACAACAAAATGTCTGCTTAGTCCATCCTTCCTTGCCCTGACGAAAGGACACATCAGAAATTCAGCTTGGCATAAAATCCCATCGGTACATGAAGGTGCTTGAGGGATTTGCCGTGGAATAGAAACTCAAAGAAGAAATTAATTTCAGAGGAAGAATTCCCCTTTCATTTCTGAATAGGCTTAGATTCTAGTTTCAGTCAGTGCATATCCTTCCTGTCTTTCAGGCTACTGTTAGCCATTTTGTAATTTAAGTGCGAGGGCAGGCGGGAACGACGCTCACCAACACACAACTGCTGAGAAGATGGAAGGGATCAACATTTCTTGGGCACGAAGCAAAGTCAAAGTAAAGGACACAATTGTGCCAAAAAAATAAAGTTGTCATTGTGCTTTAAAGCTTTTGGTGACCGCAATATATATCTCCATGTGTTTGGCTTAGGACCTGGAAATAATGTGAAATGGATACAAAATGGGTGGCAGGAGGAACACAAAATGAGATGTAATTCAGTGACTTTATATCAATTTTCCACACTGAGGATGGGCCTTTAGACTGTTAATGAATGAGAGAAGTGGAAAAACCTCAAAACAAATCATAGCAGGTTATTTACAGCGTCCATGAATTGTTAAAAGTTCTGCCACCGTGAATCGGTGAAACTTTACTTCTTGTACCTTTTTGATAATGTTTTAGATTTTAAACCACAAGTTTCATCATCTGATGCTTTTGAAGTACAGAGTTATCCATGATAGATGGCCGTGGTGTGTGTGTCCATATGCATATACCAAATTACATAGTCACTGCACTGTTGTGGCTGGTCACAATAAATTGAATTGCCAGTCTTCACTTTGGTGATACTGGAAATACGGTAAGAGCCCTGGGTATCGAGTGTATGGGGACCCAGAGAATATAATCTGTAATCTTTCCGATTTAATAATCAAGTGGGTATCTGATCCCCATGCTGAGTATCTAGTGGTGGACTTTAAAGGGAAGGTTCAGTTCACTTGACATTTTCATTGGTTTATTCACTTAATTGTGTTGTCGATTGATCCAGGCATTTATGTGTAGGGTTCAGATTAGTTTAAATCGCCACAGCTAACTAGAAAACAATGGAAGCAAAAGGGGGCATTGTTGATGGGAAAAAATCGTGTGGCCAAATCAACTCAAATGAAGTCACTAGCCAGGTTTCCATCCATTTGGTGACAGATTTTTCATAATCTGCATACAGAAAATGTGAATATTTTTCCACCAGTGGTGTGTTCCCACCAAACCGAATTGCTGCGGATACAAACCAGTGCGTGACGATGTAGTGCACACAATTAGATTTTTAAATCTTAATTGAATATGTTTCCATTGCATTTTTTAACTCGAACAAAAGTTTTGTCACAAACTGTTGCTTTTAATAGCTAATGTGCCTACTCTGATTCTGGTACGTGCGCTCTAGCCAACAGATCTCAGATACAGTACAAATAGACAAGTCTACATGAGATTATTACGGATAAGCAAGAATATTTTATTTTTCTAACGGCAGTCAAGCATCGATCATCATGCCGTCTGAATAAGACCCTCTATTTATTGGGAAGGAGTGTCATCACCGAGGCTCATCACCGTGAACGTTCACCACCCTGTTAAATTCATCATTTATTTAATCTATAGCCTAATAAACTGCATGGTTTCCCCGAGTTGTAGTGGGAGGACCACACATAACCATGATGGTTATTATATCAATATTTGCGCCTAGTGTTAACACCGCATATTTAATTTTACCAACACAAAAATATCCCACCACGTCGAACGAAAAAATTATGTCGGTATTTATCAAATTGGACCGACACGTCATGTTTCCGTCACAGCTGAAGTGATTTTTATATCGATACACAGAGTATGTCTTTACTCACATAACTGTGGATGGTAACGTGTTTGAAGTTCCTTGAAGTGATTTGTCCACAAAATTCGAACATGCAAATTATGCCCCTGTTACTCCTATAGTGTTTTGCTTAGCGGTGGCTAAAATAAAATGTTTTACCCCGCATTTAAAATGTTGACTCAATTTTCAATCATCAAAGCTGCAATTAAGTGAATAAATTGATGGATAAAAAAAAAAAGAATGTTTTTTTACAATGCATCTACCCTAGAATCCAAGCAAAATTTCTGGTTAGTATCTACCTTTCAGTCCCATTACTTCTGTTGCCCAACACTTTAGATGGGTAATTATTTAAAATTGGAACTTTAAGTTAAAGGTAGATGAAATGACATTGCCATGAGCAGCATCGCAAATATTGATGAGCGAGATGCAAGGCACTCACACGGTCACACACAGTATGTGCACATGTGCACGGAAGAGAAGTTGAGCCTCACACTTCAACGCTCTTAGTTGTTGCAGAAATTGACCCACTACGCTGTTTACTTAATGCATCTGTCATGCCTCTGAGACCACCTTTAATTTAGATATTACTATGCCTTGACCTCAAAGTCCATCAACAGCAATTCCTACCCTAATGCAAATTTTCTGTATGATTTAATATATTAGGCATTTTTCCCCTCTTAGTGTTTAGATGTTAAAATTAATTGTAATCAAGTGTTGATATTATTCTGCAGATAGATAAGGTAACGTATATATTGTGGCGTCTTCATAGTTATGAGTTAACATTATAGCTCTTATAATGTGGACAGGCGAGGTAGTCTGCTAGTCTTTGTTAGTCTTTATTAGTCTTTGTATTACCATTGGCTACTATAATCTATGTGGATATTGGCATGTTGTTGATTTTCATTGATGTATGACAATTTTATAGAAGTACAACCAAAATCACATGGATAAGAAAACCTGGCACTAGAGATACTTGTATCCTTCCAAGGCACATTCTTAATAAAGACACGTTGCATGAAAATTGGTCTGTTAGTCGATCACAGCATGACTTGAAATGAAAGAGGGAAAACTGTTGTGGGGGAGTGCATGCATGTCACACAGTTAGAGTATGTCAGCTTTGGGGATGAAGAGTGCTTAGTGTTGTCAGGCATTTGAGTGAAGAGTGGGAGAAGGAAGAGCAAGACATTTGAGGGTGAGGGGCCTACAGGCAAAAAACACTGATGGTTCTAATGAGCAGGTAGAGTATCTTTGACGATTAGCACCAAGAAACAAAACCTGTCTTGGTAAAAGTTAGTGAGATCGATCATTTTTATCTTGTTTTGATGTTGTGTGGATATTGAGGTTGAATCTGTGTAATATATTATGGGCGTCATATGTATTCCAGCAACATTTCTGAGTATTGCTCACCTTGGGAATGCTGACGCGTATGGGTTGAAGCTTTGAATGCATTTTCATCTAAATGCTATTTTGTCCTTATTGACTACAATCAATGAGTGGATTCAGACCTATATATCCAGATTCGGTCAGTCTTAACAACTGCATGCTCTGTACCTCAGCGGGAGAAAGACTGCTCTTAAAGTCCATTTAGAGTGTAGGAGCCAGGGAAGGGACAGTGCAGTGCACAGCTGCCATTTGCTTGCAGGAGCATTAGTGCTAGAGCATTAGTGCAATGACAACTTTAATCCTCAACTCATCACTGAAGATGAAAACACTGAACAAAATGGAAGTATTCAGACCTATGGACTTTTTCCACATTTTGTTAGTCGTATTCTAAAATTGGTGAGGAAAGGTTTTTATTTAATCAATCTACACACGGTACCCCATAATAAAAAAAGTGAAAACAGGTTTTAGAAATGTTTGTAAATGTATTAAAAATGAACAACTTATTTACTTAAGTATTCAAACCCTTTGCTATGCGATGTGAAATTGAGCTCAGATGCATCCTGTTTCCATTGATCATCCTTGACAGTCCACCTGTAGTAAATTCAATTGAATGGACATGATTTAGAAAGGTACACACCTGTCTATATAAGGTCCCACAGCTGTTGGAGCAAAAACCAAGCCATGAGGTCGAAGGAATTGTCTGTAGAGCTCAGAGACAGGATTGTGTCAAGGCACAGATTTTGCGGAAGGGTTCTGAAAATTTCTGCATCCTTGAAGGTCCCCAAGAACACAGTGGCCTCCATTCTTAAATGAAAAAGTTTGGAACCACCGAGCTGGCCACCCGGCCAAACTGTGCAATCGGGGGAGAAGGGCCTTTGTCAGTGAGGTGACCAAGAACCCAATGGTCACTCTGACAGAACTCCAGAACTCCTCTGTGGAAATGTGAGAACTTTCCAGAAGGACAACCATCTCTGCTGCACTCCACCAATCAGGCCTTTATGGTAGCGTGGCCGGCGGAAGCCAATCTTCGGTAAAAGGCACATGACAGCCCGCTTGGAGTTTGACAAAAGGCATCTAAAGGACTCTGACCATGAAAAACCAGATTCTCTGGTCTGTTGAAACCAAGATTGAACTCCGGCCTGAATGCCAAGCATCACGTCTGGAGGAAACCTGGCACCATCCCTGTGATGAAGCATGGTGGTGACCGCATCATGCTGTGGGAATATTTTTCAGCGGGAGAGACTGGGAGACGAGTCAGGATCGAGGGAAAGAAGAATGTCGCAAAGTACAGAGAGATCCTTGATGAAAACCTGGCCCAGAGCGCTCAGGACCTCAGACTAGGGCGACAGCTCACCTTCCAACATGACAATGACCCTAAGCACATAGCCATTCTTGCGTTGTCTTGGCTTCGGGACAAGTCTCTGAATGTCCTTGAGTGGCCCAGCCAGAGCCCGGATTTGAATCCGATCAAACATCTCTGGAGAGACCAGAAAATAGCTGTGCAGCGACGCTCCCCATCCAACCTAACGGGGCTTGAGAGGATCTGCAGAGAACAATAAGAGAAACTGCCCAATTACAGGTGTGCCAAGCTTGTAGCGTCATACCCAAGAAGACTTGAGGCTGTAATCGCTGCCAAAGGTGCTTCAACAAAGCACTGAGTAAAGGGTCAGAATACTTATGTAAATGTGATATTTCAGTTTTTTTTATTTGTAATACATTTGCAAACATTTATAAAAACCAGTCATTATGAAGTGTTGTGTGTAGATTGATGAGGGAAAATATAATTTAATCCATTCTAGAATAAGGCTATAATGTAATAATAGGTGGAAACCGTCAAGAGGTCTGAATACTTTCTGAATGCACTGTACATTTGACTTTGTGTTTTAGTTAATTGTCCTGCTGAAAGGTGAGTTAGTCTCCAACTGTTTACTGGAATGCAGACTGAACCACGTTTTGGTCTTGTATTTTGCCTGTGCTTAGCTCTCTTCTGTTTATTTTCATCAAAATATGTTTTAAAAACATTCTAGTCCTTGCCGATAACAAGCATACCGGTAACATGATACAGCATCCACCATGTTTGAAAATATGGCGAGTGGTACTCAGTGATGTTGGATTTGCCCCAAACAACATTTCTTTGCGACATTTTTTGCAGTTTTAAGTTCGTGCCTTGTTGCAAACAGGATGCATGTTTTTGAATATTTTTATTCTGTACAAGCTTCCTTTTCTTTTCATTTAGGTTAGTAATTGTGGAGTATCTAAAATGTTGTTGATCCAGCCTCCCTTTCCTCCTGTCGCGTCCATTAAACGCTAACTGTTTTAATGTCCATTGGCCTCATGGAAACCTGAGCGGTTTCCTTCCAACTGAATTAGGAAGGACGCCTGTATATTTGTGGTGACTGGGTGTATGGACCATTACAATGCACCTGTCCCAACATGGACATTACACAATCGCACAACTACTGACCACAACCACATAACATCTGACCACCACTACTGAACCATACAACTACTGACCACAACCACACAATTACTAACCGTACAACTACCGGCCACAAATAATGACCAAACCTACTGACCACAATCACATAACTTCTGACCACAACTACTGAACCATACAACTACTGACCACAACTGCTGACTACAACTACTGACCACCACCACACTACTGCAAACAACCCCTGACAATAACCACTGACCACAACCATGCAATGACTGACCGGAACTACTGACCACAAGCACACAACTGCTGACCAAAACTACTGACCCCAACCACACTACTGACCACACAGCTATTGAGCACAACTACACACCAACTGACCATAACCCCTGGCTACCACTATTGACCACAACCAAACAACTACTGACCACAAGTAATGACTGCAACTACTGACCACAAATACTGACAGGTGCTGTCACAACCACATATCTACTGAACACAACTCCTGACCAAAACTACTGACCACTCGTTGATATGAAAGTGAAGTTTCAAACAACAATGTGTCAGCATCATTAGGTGAAAATGGATGAGAAATATTTGGAAATAGGTGGTGATGAATCCAGGCCTTATTCCCTTTCTCTCCAATATTATTCCCTTTCTCTCCAATATCCTCCTAATTCTGAGATATTTGGATGACATTTTCATGATGGATACAGGCACCCAGGAACAACGTTTGGAATTCCATGCTTATCTAAACTATGAATGAACACCTTCACTTCATCATTAACTATGACTTATCACAAATCAGTTTTCTTGATGTGATGGTTATTAAGGACAAACCCTCCCTCTACAGATCTCTATAGGAAACCTATGGACAGAAATACCCTCCTTGGAGGTAACAGCTTTCATCCACGTCCACTTTTTAATAAGTCTCCCTATAAGTCAATTCAGTCGTATCAGAAGAATATGCAGCTCTGATGCTTCTTATCAGAAACAGACCACGGACCTCACACAAAGATTTTAAAAAAAGGGGCTACAAAGACAATTGGGTAAAACATGCCAATCATCGTTTTGAAGGACTAACACAGTTGGAAAGCCTTAAAGAAAAAGCAGACTATGTCCCTTCATGCTTTACCCAATACTCACCATTGGGGAAGACATTTAAGGACATTATCAGGAAACACTGGTACATTATTAGAGCGCTAAGAACCTTGGCGTGATCCTGGACAACACCCTGTCGTTCTCAACTAACATCAAGGCGGTGGCCCGTTCCTGTAGGTTCATGCTCTACAACATCCGCAGAGTACGACCCTGCCTCACACAGGAAGCGGCGCAGGTCCTAATCCAGGCACTTGTCATCTCCCGTCTGGATTACTGCAACTCGCTGTTGGCTGGGCTCCCTGCCTGTGCCATTAAACCCCTACAACTCATCCAGAACGCCGCAGCCCGTCTAGTGTTCAACCTTCCCAAGTTCTCTCACGTCACCCCGCTCCTCCGCTCTCTCCACTGGCTTCCAGTTGAAGCTCGCATCCGCTACAAGACCATGGTGCTTGCCTACGGAGCTGTGAGGGGAACGGCACCTCAGTACCTTAACCCTTTCCAGCCTTGACGGAATGTTCAATTTCTTGCTGGATCATGACCTCTACTTGCATTAATGAGTATAATTTGTTGGTGTAAAACCATATATGACAACACAAGATATATATATATTCTACCGGTCAAAGGTTTTAGAACACCTACTCATTCAAGGGTTTTTCTGTATTTTTACTATTTTCTACACTGTAGAATAATAGTGAAAACATCAACACTGAAATAACACATATGGAATCATGTAGTAACCAAAAAAAGTGCTAAACAAATCTAAATATATTTGATATTCTTCAAATAGCCACCCTTTGCCTTGACAGCTTTGCACACACTTGTCATTCTCTCAACCAGCTTCATGAGGTATTCACCTGGAACACCTTTCAATTAACAGGTGTGCCTTGTTAAAGTTAATTTATGGAATTTCATATTTAAAAATGTTTAAAAAATGAATAGGTGAGTCAGCTTTAATATTGTGGATTGTTGCTTCCATTAATGTAATTGTCTGCATCAATTTGTGGAATTTCTTTCCTTAATGCGTTTGAGCCAATCAGTTGTGTTGTGACAAGGTAGGGAGGTATACAGAAGATAGCCTTATTTGGGAAAATACCAAGTCCATATTATGGCAAAAACAGCTCAAATAAGCAAAGAGAAAGAGAATGCTGGCCTTCTAGGCAGAGTTTCAAAGAAAAAGCCATATCTCAGACTGGCCAATAAAAAGAAAAGATTAAGATGGGCAAAAGAACACACACTGGACAGAGGAACTCTGCCTAGAAGGCCAGCATCCCGGTTTCGTCTCTTCGCTGTTGACGTTGAGACTGGTGTTTTGCTGGTACTAAACTCAGCAAAAAAAGAAACGTCTTCTCACTGTCAATTGCGTTTATTTTCAGCAAATTTAAAATGTGTAAATATGTGTATGAACATAAGATTCAACAACTAAGACATCAACTTAACAAGTTCCACAGACATGTGACTAACAGAAATGGAACAATGTGTCCCTGAACAAAGAGGGTTGTCAAAATGATAAACAGTCAGTATCTGGTGTGCCACCAGCTGCATTAAGTACTGCAGTGCATCTCTTCCTCATGGACTGCACCAGATTTGCCAGTTCTTGCTCTGAGACGTTACCCCACTTTTCCACTAAGGCACCTGCAAGTTCCCGGACATTTCTGGGTGGAATGGCCCTAGCATTCATCCTCTGATCCAACAGGTACCAGATGTGCTCAATGGGATTGAGATCCGGTGTCTTTGCTGGCCATGGCAGAACACTGACATTCCTGTCTTGCAGGAAATCACACACTGAATGAGCAGTATGGCTGGTGGCATTGTCATACTGGAAGGTCATATCAGGATGAGTCTGCAGGAAGGGTACCACATGAGGAAGAAAGATGTCTTCCCTGTAACGCACAACGTTGAGATTGCCTGCAATGACAACAAGCTCAGTCCGATGATGCTGTGACACACCGCCCCAGACCATGACGGACCCTCCACCTCCAAATATATCCTGCTCCAAAGTACAGACCTCAGTGTAACGCTCATTCCTTCGCCGATAAACGCGAATCCAACCATCACCCCCCGGGTGAGACAAAACTGCGACTCATCAGTGAAGAGCACTTTTTGCCAGTCCCGTCTGGTCCAGCGGCGGTGGGTTTATGCCCATAGGTGACGTTGCTACCGGTGGTGTCTGGTGAGGACTTGCCTTACAGCAGGCCTACAAGCCCTCAGTCCAGCCTTTTGCGGACAGTCTGAGCACTGATGGATGGATTGTGCGTTCCTGGTGTACCTCAAATAGTTGTTGTTGCCATCCTGTGTTGTTCGGATGTACCCATCCTGTGCAGGTGCTGTTACACGTGGTCTGCCACTGTGAGGACGATCAGCTGTCCGTCCTGTCTACCTGTAGCTCTGTCATAGGTGTCTCACAGTACGAGCATTGCAATATATTGCCCTGGCCACATCTGCAGTCCTCATGCCTTCTTGCTCCATGCCTAAGGCACGTTCACGCAGATGAGCAGGGACCCTGGGCATCTTTCTTTTGGTGTTTTTCAGAGTCAGTAGAAAGGCCTCTTTAGTGTCCTACGTTTTCATAGCTGTGACCTTAATTGCCTACTGTCTGTAAGATGTTAGTGTCATAACGACCATTCCACAGGTGCATGTTCATTAGTTGTTTATGGTTCATTGAACAAGCATGGGAAACAGTGTTTAAACCCTTTACAATGAAGTTGTTTGGATTTTTACAAATTATCTTTGAAAGACAGGGTCCTGAAAAGGGACGTTCCTTTTTTTTGCTGAAGCTGCCAGTTAATGAAGTTGCCATTTGAGGACTTGTGAGGCGTCTGTTTCTCAAACTAGAGACACTAATGTACTTGTGCTCTTGCTCAGTTGTGCACCGGGGCCTCCCACTCCGCTTTCTATTCTGGTTAGGGCCAGTTTGTGCTGTTCTGTGACAGGAGTTGTGCACAGCGTTGCACAAGGTCTTCAGTTTCTTGGCAATTTCTCGCATGGAATAGCCTTCATTCCTAAGAATGAAAGGTCTTTCTTTCTGGCCATGTAAGCCTGTAATCAAACCCAAAAATGCTGATGCCACAGATACTCAACTAAACAAGGCCAGTTTTATTGCTTCTTTAATTAGAACAACAGTTTTCAGCTGTGCTAACATAATTGCAAAAGGGTTTTCTATTGATCAATTATCAATTTCAATTAGCCTTTTTAAAATGATTAACTTAGATTAGCTAACACAACTTGCCATTGGAACACAGGAGTGTTGGTTGCTGATAATAGGCCTCTGTACGCCTGTGAAGATATTCCTTTAAAATCTGATGTTTCCAGCTGCAATAGTCATTTACAACATTAACTATGTCTACACTGTATTTCTGATCAATTTGATGTTATTTTAAAGGACAAAAAGTTCTTTTCTTTCAAAAACAAGGACGTTTCAAAGTGACCCCATACTTTTGAATGGTAGTGTATACAGTTGAGGTTTACATACACCTTAGCCAAAGACATTTAAACTCAGTTTTTCACAATTCCTGACATTTAATCCTAGTACAAATTCCCTTTCTTAGGTCAGTTAGGATCACCGCTTTATATTGAGAATGTGAAATGTCAGATGTGAAATGTCAGAATAATAGTAGAGCTTTTATTTAATTCATCACATTCAGTTGGTCAGAAGTTTCCCACAATAGGTTGGTGGATTTTGGCCCATTCCTCCTGACAGAGCTGGTGTAACTGAGTCATGTTTGTAAGCCTCCTTGCTCGCACATGCTTTTTCAGTTCTGCCCACAAATTTTCTATGGGATTGAGGTCAAGGCTTTGTGATGACCACTCCAATACCTTGACTTTGTTGTTCTTAACCTGTTACTCCTACCCCCTACTTTTTCGAACATTCTGTTAAAAATCGCGCAACATTTCAGCGCCCTGCTACTCATGCCAGGAATATAGTATATGCATATGATTAGTATGTGTGGATAGAAAACACTCAGACGTTTATAAAACTGGTTAAATCACGGCTGTGACTATAACAGAACGTGCGTTTCATCAAAAAGTGCAGGACAATCTGATCACTGAAAATGGAAAAATATATCCGTGCGCCACTTCAACCGATTGATAAAGGTGATCCACATTAAATGGGGCCGAGGTTGCAATACCTACAGCTTCCACACGATGTCAACAGTCTTGTCATTTGCCTAGGCTTTGTTTCTTGGTCAAACGAAGAAGAGACAGCCCATTTCTTCAGGTCTCCGACCGGATATTTTGGTTGAGATTTACCCGGACATTATTTCCAGACGTACAGCTATAGAATATACATCGCCTCGTGATCAATTTGATCGCTTATTAACGTTTACTAATACCTAAAGTTGCATTACAAAAGTATTTCGAAGTGTTTTGTGAAAGTTTATCGTAGACTTTTTTAATTTAAAAAAATGATGTTATGTTATAAAACGCAATTTTTTTCGTTGATCACACAGTCTTCATAGATCGATATCTAGGCTATATATGGACCGATTTAATCTGGAAAAAAACAATAGTGTTTGTATTTGCATTTCCAGATGTCTAGATGGGACGCCTGCGTGTCAGGTAGGAGCAAGAGGTTAAGCCATCTTGCCACAACTTTGGAAGTATGCTTGGGGTCATTGTCCATTTGGAAGACCCATTTGAGATCAAGCTTTAACCTCCTGACTGATGTCTTGAGATGTTGCTTTAATATATCCCCAAATCCCTTCCACATGATGCAATCTATTTTGTGAAGTGCACCAGTCCTTCCTGCAGAAAGCACCCCCCAACAACATGATGCTGCCCGTGCTTCATGGTTGGGATGGTGTTCTTCGGCTTGCAAGCCTCCCCCTTTTTCCTCCAAACATAGCCATGGTCATTATGGCCAAACAGTTCTATTTTTGTTTCTTCCGACCAGAGGACAATTCTCCAAAAGTACGATATTTGTCCCCATGTGCAGTTGCAAACTGTAGTCTGGCTTTTTTATGTCAGTTTTGGAGCAGTGGCTTCTTCCTTGGTGATCAGCCTTTCACATTATTTTGATATAAGACTCATTTTACTGTAGATATAGATATTTTTGTACCTGTTTCCTTCAGAATCTTCACAATGGCCTTTGCTGCTGTTCTGGGATTGTCTTGCACTTTTTGCACCAAAGTACATTCATTTCTAGGAGACAGAATGCGTCTCCTTCCTGAGCGGTATGACGTCTATGTGGTCTCATGGTGTTTATACTTGCGTACTATTGTTTGTACAGATGAACGTGGTACCTTGAACCAGACTTGTGGAGGTCTATAATTTTCTGAGGTCTTGGCTGATTTCTTTTGATTTTCCCATGATGTCAAGCAAAGAGGCACTGAGTTTGAAGGTATGCCTTGAAATACATCCACACGTTCAATTGACTCAAATGATGTCAATTAGCCTATCAGAAGCTTCTAAATACATTACATCATTTTCTGGAATTTTCCAAGCTGTTTAAAAACAGTCAACTTAATGTATGTAAACTTCTGACCCACTGGAATTGTGATACAGTTAATTATAAGTTAAATAATAAATAAATTACTTGTGTCATGCACCAAGTAGATGCCCTAACCAACTTGCCAAAACTATAGTTGGTTAACAAGAAAATTGTGGAGTGGTTGAAAAACAAGTTTTAATGACCCCAACCTAAGTGTATGTAAACTTCTGACTTCAACAGTATATCAATGTATTTAGAAAGCTGAGAAATATCCCTTTAAAATGATGTGACATATAATAGCACCCCATCAATCCAATTGTAATCAGTTAAGAGAACACCTGTGAAAATGTGTGTCTTATATGAAAATCAAAAACAAAACTCAAAACAACTGCCATTTACAACTTTCTAATGAAGATAGAGAAAGAATTTAATCATTCTGAGTGTACCTTGTTTGGTAAAGATTGAACATCTGAAATCAGAATAGAAATACCTCTTACTGTGAACAAGTTACAGCTGTTTTCGTGACCCATGGTATTTTTCAATAATTCTATGAAATGTTCCTGGAACAGACACTTTCTTATCTGGATAGTATATTAAACACAATCTACACCAAAATTACAAATAGTAATTTAATCTTATTTATGATAAGGAAAGACGAAAACAATTAATATAATATTAATTAAACTAACTTTATTGAAAGAATGTTAGTGGAATACATTCTCATTCAAAAAGTGCAAATTATAGCTATCATACATTTTGATAACAATGGCTATCTGGAATTACATAATATAAGGCATGTAATAACAATTGGTTTTTACAACTTACATTTCTTCTGTACATGCATTACACTAGGCCTATAGTCTATTGCATGAAGAGTCAGAATGGGATCAATTTAAAAACCCAACATTATTTTACAGTCTTTACAAGTCCTTAAAACCTGTTAGGGATAGGGGGCAGCATTTCCACGTTCAGATGAAAAGCGAGCCCAGAGTAAATTGCCTGCTACTCAGTCCCAGTTGCTAATATATGCATATATTATATTTGGATGGAAAACACTGAAGTTTTTAAAACTGTTTGAATGATGTCTGTGAGAATAACAGAACTCATGGCATGTGAAAACCTGAGAAAAATCCAACCAGGAAGTGGGAAATCTGAGGTTTGTAGTTTTTCAACTCATTGCCTTTCTAATATACAGTGTAAATGGGGTCATATTGCATCTTAAGGCTTCCACTAGATGTCAACAGTATTTAGAACCTTGTTTCAGGCTTCTACTGTGAAGGGGGAGAGAATAAGAGCTGTTTCACTAAGGGGTCTGGCAGAAGGCCATGAGCTGGTCTCGCGCGTGGCCATGAGAGCGACCTGCGTTCCATTGCATTTCTAAAGACAAATGAATTGTCCGGTTGAAAAATTATTGAAGATCTATGTTAAAAACATCCTAAAGATTGATTCTATACATGGGGCGGCAGGGTAGCCTAGTGGTTAGAGCGTTGGACTAGTAACAGAAAGGTTGCAAGTTTGAATCCCCGAGCTGACAAGGTACAAATCTGTTCTGCCCCTGAACAGGCAGTTAACCCACTGTTCCTAGGCCGTCATTGAAAATAAGAATTTGTTCTTAACTGACTTGCCTAGTAAAATAAAGGTTAAAATTAAAAATTAAAAAATCATTTGACATGTTTCTATGAACTGTAATATAACTTTTTGGACTTTTCACCTGAACTTTCCCCTGGACTTGCCCGCGGCTCGTGAATTTGGATTTGTGAACTAATCGCGCTAACAAAAAAGGCATTTGGACATAAATTATGGACTTTATCGAACAAAGCAAACCTTTATTGTGGAACTGGGATTCCTGGAGTGCATTCTGAGGTAAGTGAAAGGTAAGTGAATATTTATAATGCTATTTCTGACTTCTGTTGACTCCACAACATGGCAGGTATCTGTATGGCTTGTTTTTGTGTTTGAGCCGTACTCAGATTATTGCATGGTGTGCTTTTTTTCGTCAAGCTTTTTTGAAATCTGACACAGTGGTTGCATTAAGGAGGAGTATATATTTTTCTGTGCATAACACTTGTCTTTTATCAAAGTTTATGATGAGTATTTCTGTAAATTGATGTGGCTCTCTGCAAATTCGCCGGATGTTTTCGATGCACAACATTACTGAACAATGCGCCAATGTAAACTGAGATTTTTGGATATAAATATGAACTTTATCGAACAAAACATACATGTATTGTATAACATGAAGTCCTATGAGTGCCATCTGATGAAGATCATCAAAGGTTAGTGATTAATTTTCTCTCTTTCTGCTTTTTGTGACTCCTCTCTTTGGCTGGATAATGGCTGTATTTTTTGTGACTAGGCTCTGACCTAGCATAATCATATGGTGTACTTTCACTGTAAAGCCTTTTTGAAATTGGACATGATGGGTAGATTAACAAGCAGTTTAGCTTTAATTTGGTGTATTGCACTTGTGAATGTATGAAAGTTAAATACTTTAAAAAAATTAAACTGGAAGTGGATGTGCAGCCTGTGGCTGGTTGGCCAGCAGGACTAGGAGGCAAGGCCAGTGAGGGAATAAGAGGGGGGACCAGAAAGAGGAGAGATGAAGGTGGAGGCGGTCTGGGGAGGGACATTAGAAGGCTGGGACGCAACGCTGGGCAGCATATGAGACATGGTGAAGGACAGAAATCATAATAGTAAGTGATTAGATTTATATCGAGCTTTTTAACCAACTGATGTACTCAATGCACTTTACATGGTGGATGAGGCGAGTTTCCCCCTACTATCAATGTACAGTGACAAGAAAAAGTATGTGAACCCTTTGGAATTATCTGGATTTCTGCATAAATTGTATATAAAATGTAATCTCATCTTCATCACAGCAGACAAACTGTCTGCTTAATCTAATAATACACATACTATTGTATTTTTCTTGTCTATATTGCATACATAATTCAAACGTTCACAGTGTAGGTTGGAAAAAGTATGTGAACCCCTAGGCTAATGACTTCTCCAAAAGCTAATTGGTGTCAGGAGTCAGCTAACCTGGAGTAAAATCTTTGAGGTGAGATTGGAGATGTTGGTAAGAGCTGCCCTGTCCTATAAAATACACTCACACAATTTGAGTTTGCTTTTCACAAGAAGCATTGCCTGATGTGAACCATGCCTCTTAACAAAAGAGATCTCAGAAGACCCAGGATTAACTTGCATAAAGCTGGAAAGGGTTACAAAAGTATCTCTAAAAGCCTTGATGTTCATCAGTCCATGGTAAGACAAATTGTCTATAAATGGAGAAAGTTCAGAACTGTTGCTACTCTCCCTAGGAGTGGCCATCCTGCAAAGATGACTGCAAGAGCACAGCGCAGAATGCTGAATGAGGTTAAGAAGAATCATAGTGTCAGCTAAAGACTCAAACAAATCTCAAACATGCTAACATCTCTGTTGACGAGTCTACCATACGTAAAATGCTAAACAAAAATGGTGTTCATGGGAGGACACCATGGAAGAAGCCACTGCTGTCCAAAAAAAACATTGCTGCACATCTGAAGTTCGCAAAAGAGCATTTGGAAGTTCCACAGTGCTACTGGCAAAATATTCTGAGGACAGATTAAACTAAAGTTGAGTTGTTTGGAAGGAACACACAACACTATGTGTGGAGAAAAAAGGCACAGCACATCAACATCAAAACCCAACTGTAAATTATGGTGAAGGGAGCATTATGGTTTGAAACTGCTTTGCTGCCTCAGTGCTTGGATAGCTTGCTATCACCGACGGGTAAATGAATTCCCAAGTTTATCAAGACATTTAGCAGGAGAATGTAAGGCTATCTGTCTGCTAATTGAAGTTCAACAGAAGTTGAGTGATGCAACAGGACAACAACCCAAAACACAGAAGTAAATCAACAACAAAATGGCTTCAACAGAAGAAAATACACATTCTAGAGTGACTCAGTCAGTCCTGACCTTAACCCGATTGAGATGCTGTGGCATGACCTCAAGAGAGCAGTTCACACCAGACATCACAAGAATATTGCAAATCCAAAATTCCTCCTGACCATTGTGCAGGTCTGATCCGCAACTACAGAAAATGTTTGGCTGAGGTTATTGCTGCCAAAGGAGGGTCAACAAGTTATTAAATCCACGGGTTCACATACTTTTCCCGCCCTGCACTGTGAAGTTTACACGGTGTGTTCAGTAAAGACATCATAACGTATAATTGTTTGTGTGTTATTAGGTTAAGCAAACTGTGTTTGTCTATTGTTGTAACTTAGATGAAGATCAGATCAAATTTGATGGCCATTTAATGCAGAAGTCCAGGTAATTCCAAAGGGTTCACTTACGTTGAATTCCCACTGTGCATCACCCAGTCCATGGTAAGATAAATGGTCTATAAATGGAGAAAGTTCAGAACTGTTGCTATACATCAGCTATCAGGTGGACAGGTGATTACTAGTCAGATGAGCTAACCTCAACCCTAGCATGGATCTTGTTGTAGCATCTTAATATCTCATATTTAATATCTCCATATGACAGTGTGAGTAAACAGCCTTGGAAAGCCTTTCGCACAAACCTGGTCAAACGTTTTAAATGTTATCAGGAATGACGTTTACATGGGAGGTCACAGATTAACAATACATTACATTCTGAAAACTTGCTTAATCCATAAACAGTTTTGTATTTAAAGAAATAATCTCCGCAGTACTGCCGCGGTATGTTGGCAAAGGGGGGCTATCAGCTAGTGTGTTGCCAATAGCTGATTGACCCGGGGCACCTCAAATGCATGCCTCTGATTGGCTAGAGGTGACTGAATTAATGTTTAGGATTATTGATAATCGTATTGAAATATTAATCAAGTATAATTTCTAGTCTTGAGCTTGAAAACAGGTAATAATGAACTTAAATCATTATATTAACTCCCACTATTAATTATATGAATTTCCACTACTGTACAAATACTTTTTCAGTCCTTCGTCTTGCATTAGCAGTGTGAAAAGGGACGAAAAAAAGCACACACAGGAGTTATCGTTGTCCCCAAGGTGAGGGATCGCTGCTTCCCCAATCAAAAGCCCTGGATTAATAGAGGTTTGCTTTAAACTAAAGGACAGGGCTACCGCACACAGACCTATCATAGACAACCCTGAGGATACGGCTGAGGACAGGAATAAGTACAAGAAGTCCCACTATGACATGAGCACTCTCCCGTCCACATTCACGGGGCCACAGTGGAGCAGGTCGAGAGCTTCAAGTTCCTCTTTGTCCAAATCACTAGAGTGAAAATGGTCCAAACACATGAGCATAGTCATGAAGGAGGCGCAGGAACACCTCTTCTCCATCGGGGTTGAAAAAGTTGGGCATGGGCACTCAAATCCTCAAGGTTCTACAGCTGTACCATTGAAAGCGTTTTGACTGTCTGCATCACTGCCTGGTATGGCAATAGCACCGCCCTCGATCGCATTGCGCTACAGAGGGTGGTGTGGACAGCCCAGTACATCACTGGGGCCAAGCTCTCTGCCATCCAGGACATCTATATATTGGGTGGTGTGTTAGGAAGGCACAGAAAATAGTTAGACTCGAACCACCCAAGCCATAGACTATTCTGTCTGCTTCCGCATGGCAAGCGATACTGGTGCATCAAATCTGGCACCAACAGGCTCTTGAACATCTATCCTCAAGCAATGAGACTGATAAATAACTACACAGACTATCTGAGTTTTAATCTTGTATCCTCATTGACCTTATTTTTGTCTGTATGCACACTCACAGGGCCCTACACACACACACACACACACACACACACACACACACACACACACACACACACACCATCATCATCATCATCATCATCATCACACACACATCATCACACATCATCATCATCATCACATCATCATCATCATCATCATCACACACATCATCATCATCATCATCATCATCATCATCACACACCATCATCATCATCTGCTCACTCACAAATATGCACATACATTTATACTGACTACACACACACACACACCCATTTACATCCAAGCTGCTGATACTCTGTTTATCTTATATCCTGATGCCTAGTCACATTACCCCTATACATATCTACCTCCATCACTCCAGCATTCCTGCACATTGTAAATATGGTATTGGAACTAACCCTGTATATAGTATTCTTACTTATTTGTGTTTTTCATATTTATTGTAGGTTTTTCTTCTAGTATTACATTGTTATTGATTATTGCATTGTTGGGTTTTGAGTTTGCAAGAAAGGTATTTCATTGTACTTGTGCATGTGAAATAAAAACTTGAAACTATTCCTATGGGGGAAGTGGTGTATCCAGGCAGAAAATGAATCTTCTGACATTCGTGGTCTTATGCTGCCACCTATTGAATTTAGTTACCAATTGCAGTACATTTGGGGTTTTATTCAGAACATCCCAAAAGTTTCTATACCTCAGGTCACTGAATCGAGTATATCCTTACTGAAGTAATAATTACTCAGAATTGCTAAATATAAAATATTTGCTTGTTCATTTTATCACTTATAACCATAAAATAACAATTTATAGCATAACAATAACACTAAGACTACGCATAAACCGAAAACACCATACATTTAGTAAATTCATTAAAAATACACTTTTTTTAGATGGTTAACATTATCTGCCAAAGTAACACCCCCTTAACATATAAACACAGACACTGGACACACAAAATTCATGCCATGCCATCAGAGGAGTAGAACTGTGAAAGGGACATGTCTATTTCGCCAAATATCTATTGACGTTTACACCATTTTAATCATGATAACCTACAGTGTGTTCGGAAAGTATTCACACCCCTTGACCTTTTCCACATTTTATTACGTTACAGCCTTATTCTAAAATGGATTAAATAGTTGTTTTTCTCATCAATCTACTACACACATTGACAAAGCAAAAACAGTTTTTTTTTTGTGTGTGTATTATTTATTTATTTATTTTAAAAAATTTAAAAGCCCCCTTTTTTCCCCAATTTCGTGGTATCCAATTGTTAGTAATTACTATCTTGTCTCATTGCTACAACTCCTGTACGGGCTCAGGAGAGAATCGGGAATTGCGTCCTCCGCAACACAACCCAATGAAGCCGCACTGCTTCTTAACACAGCGTGCATCCAACCCGGAAGCCAGCCCCTCCAATGTTTCGGAGGAAACGCCGTGCACCTGGCGACCTTGGTTAGCGCGCATTGCGCCCGGCCCACCACAGGAGTCGCTAGTGCGCGATGAGACGAGGATATCCCTACCGGCCAAACCCTCCCTAACCCGGACGATGCTAGGCCAATTGTGTGTCGCCTCACGGCATGGATCCCCAGATCCTCAAAAAGTTCTACAACTGCATCATTGAGAGAATCCTGACCGGTTGCATCACCACATGGTATGGCAAATGCTCGGCCTCCGACCGTAAGGCACGACAGAGGGTACGGCCCAGTACATCACTGGGGCTCAGCTTCCTGCCATCTTGGACCTATATAAAGGCATGTAAAGAGGAAGGCCCAAAAAATTGTCAACGATTCCAGTCACCTAAGTCATAGACTGTTCTCTCTGCTACCGCCTGGCAAGTGGTACCAGAGTGCCAAATCTAGGTTCAAAAGGTCCCTTTATTTATATCACTTTTTCCCCCCCAATTTCGTGGTATCCAATTGGTTGTTTTTACAGTCTTGTCCCAATCGTTGCAACTCCTGTACGGACTCGGGAGAGACGAAGGCCGAGAGTTGTGCATCATCTGAAACACAACCCAGCCAAGCCGCAATGCTTCTTTGACACAACGCTTAACCCGGAAGCCAGCCGCACCAATGTGTTCGAGGAAAAGCTGTACACCTGGCGACTGTGTCAGCGTGCGCCACAGGAGTTGCTAGTGCACGATGGGACAAGAACATCCCTGTCGGCCAAACCCTCCCCTAACCCGGACAACGCTGTGCCAATTGTGTGCCACCTCATGGGTCTCCCGGTCACGGCCGTCTGCGATAGAGCCCGGACTCGAACCAGTATCTCTTGTGGCACAGTTAGCACTGCGATGCAGTGTCTTGGACCACTCATTAGCAGCTTCTACATTTACATTACATTTAAGTCATTTAGCAGACGCTCTTATCCAGAGCGACTTACAAATTGGTGCATTCACCTTATGACATCCAGTGGAACAGCCACTTTACAATAGTGCATCTAAATATTTTAAGGGGGGAGGGGGGGTGAGAAGGATTACTTTATCCTATCCTAGGTATTCCTTAAAGAGGTGGGGTTTCAGGTGTCTTCTACCCCCAAATGATAAGTCTACTGAACAATTAATACAATTGCCACCCCCCTTTGTTTTTACACTGCTGCTACTCGCTATTTATTATCTATGCATAGTCACTTTACCCCTACCTACATGTACAAATTACCTCGACTAACCTGTACTCCCGCACATTGACTTGGTACCAGTACCCCCTGTATATAGCCTTGTTACTTTTGATTTATTTTTTACTTTAGTTAGTATATTCTTAACTCTATTTCTTGAACTGCATTGTTGGTTAAGGGCTTGTAAAGTAAGCATTTTACGGCATTCCACCTGTTTGTATTCGGCACATGTGACAAGTGTAAGACTGGGACAAATGGGGGCCGTGATGAGAAGTTCATGCTGGAAATATAAGATGAATATACAGTATGTCAATGGTAGCAGTACATGCTGTATATTTTTTTCCCGTATGTAAATGTACATTCTGCCTTCATCGGTGTGTGCTAAGTTGAAGGTCTTCAGAAACCACCTGCAGGATGAGCAGTGGACCCTCCCCTTACTTAGTGCTCTCCTCACAGTTTAGGGGCAGCATTCGGTCTCTCCTTCTTGCCTTTCCGAGTCGTCATAATTTGAACTATTAAAACATTTTCCAACCCAAATTGAGCATGACAGACTCAACGTGAAGCACTAAGGACTATCACTCAAGTTTAAATATTTGTGGAATCCAGTGAGTTTAGGGAGGGTTCCTCTCAGGGAAACCTTAACCTCCCTCTCAGAAGACACGAAAAGATATCAGAAAATCACCTAGATTGTAGCTTGGGCTAACCATATTTGGGACATTGATTGTAGGGGCTTTGTGGTCCTTGTCCCAATCTCATTCTCATCAAGGGTGGTGTGAAATTATTGTGTATACATCTATTCTCTGTCTTCCCTGTATAAGTTAATATGTTTTCTAGGTGGCACGGACATTTGAGTGATCATTGTTCCAGATGAGGGATTGTTGGAAACAGACTAATTGACTTGAGCACGTGATATGACATTTATAACTATATAATTGGTCTAGAAGTAGTAATTAATGTGTTATGGGTTAAATGGAATGATTTATGTGCAAATGTATTTGTGTAGTACAAAGGGGGCCTGTCTCTGAAACTCGTGGCAGGCTGCAAGAATGTGCACTTCCTAATCTGAAGGTTTCTCCTGACTGATAAGAAGACCGGGAGATGTGTGGAGGAATATAAAGGTTCTGGACTTGGGCTGGGACGATAACACCACCTGCCTAGACACAGAGATTCTTTGTACATCCTAGACTCAGGAGGGGGGACATTAATTATACTAGCTGACTGCACATAGCACGCAAATAGAGGGCGAAGTGAGAGTGATATGGCGTGGGAACACACCTGTAGCCTGACAGGGAAGCCTGGGTAAAAGCATGAGTAGTTTTTTTTTAGAGCCTTCATTCTTCTGGATCCCAGCAGAACAGTATCCCAAAGGTAAAGAGTCAGGCGAAGGGGGAGTGGGAATAGTCATGTTATCAAACTTTGTTTCTTGCCATATGATTATGCATAGCTTAATGCATTACTAATACTTTATATTTTGTGTTTTCTTTTTCTTTTCAAGTGTTTTACGGTCACTCTCTTAAGAACCCGAAGGAAGTAGAGAGAGTTAAAAGCTCCAGCTGAAATGTCATTATCAGAAACCGCTAGAAGCTACTCTGGCAATGAAGATACCGAGTGGGAGGTGACAGCTTGGCTGTCAGCTATGTTTGAATCATAGTCTGTGAACCTTGAAAAAATGGGCCACGTTGGGAGTATTTGTCCTTGTGTGTTATAACATTGATTTTGTGTTGTAAAGCTCTGTGCTCTTCTTTTGTCTCACAGGTCTTGTCATATATTGTCATGTCTTGTCCCTGTGCTTTCTCTTCTATTCGTTTCCCCCTGTTGGTCTTATTAGGTTTCTTTCCCTCTCTCTATCCCTCTCTCTCTCTATCGTTCCGTTCCTGCTCCCAGCTGTTCCTCATTCTCCCAATGACCTCGTTTACTCTTTCACACCTGTCCCCTATTTTGCCCTCTTATTAGGTCTCTATTTCTCTCTCGGTTTCTGCCTCTGTCCTTGTCGGATTCTTGTTTGCTGTTGCTGTGTTCTTGTTCTGTCCTGTCGTGTTTTGCCTTCATCAGATGCTGCGTGTGAGCAGGTGTCTCTGTCAGCTACGGCCCGCGCCTACCCGAAGGGACCTGCAGTCTGTTGCCGCTTATCCTGCAATTCCCCTCTACAACTAGAGGATTTCTGTTCTCCCCGTTTGGACATTTCCTGTTAAGGATTGAGGATTTTGTTATTTCTGTTTGGACTTAAATAAACTCAGTTTCTGTTAAGTCGCTTTTGGGTCCTCACTCACCTGCATAACAGAAGAATCCGACCAAGAATGGACCCAGCGACTACGGATCCTCGCAACTCTGCCGTCGAGATCCAGGGAGCGATGCTCGGCAGACACGAGCAGGAATTGTCTGCTGCTCGGCATGCCGTTGAGACCCTGGCCGCTCAGGTCTCCGACCTCTCAAGACTGTTTCACAATCTCCGTCTCGATCCACCAGCTACTTCCCGGGCTTCCGAGTCTCCGGAACCCAGAATTAATAACCCACCGTGTTACTCTGGGCAGCCCACTGAATGCCGCTCGTTTCTCACCCAGTGTGATATTGTGTTCTCTCTCCAGCCCAACACATACTCAAGGGGTAGAGCTCGTATCGCCTACGTCATATCTCTCCTTACTGGACGGGCTCGTGAGTGGGGCACGGCAATCTGGGAGGTAAGGGCTGAGTGTACTAACGAGTATCAGAACTTTAAAGAGGAGATGATACGGGTTTTTGATCGTTCAGTTTTTGGGAAGGAGGCTTCCAGGGCCCTGGCTTCCCTATGTCAAGGTGATCGATCCATAACGGTTTACTACCATCTCCCCCCCACTGGCTCAGGTGTTGAGCCCATGCAGCTGGGGGGTATTCGCATCTCGACTAAGGAGAGGGAACGGAGAATCACCAACCGCCTCTGTCTCTATTGCGGTTCCGCTGGACATTTTGTAATTTCATATCCAGTAAAAGCCAGAGCTCATCAGTAAGCGGAGGGCTACTGGTGAGCGCTACTACTCAGGTCTCTCCATCAAGATCCTGTACTACCTTGTCGGTCCATCTACGCTGGACCGGTTCGGTTGCTTCCTGCAGTGCCTTGATAGACTCTGGGGCTGAGGGCTGTTTTATGGACGAAGCCTGGGCTCGGGAACATGACATTCCTCTCAGACAGTTAGGGGGAGCCCACGGCCATGTTCGCCTTGGATGGTAGTCCTCTCCCCAGTATATTATGTGAAACACTACCTTTAACCATCACAGTATCTGGTAACCATAGTGAGACCATTTCTTTTTTGATTTTTCGTTCACCTTTTACACCTGTTGTTTTGGGTCATCCCTGGCTAGTGTGTCATAATCCTTCTATTAATTGGTCTAGTAATTCTATCCTATCCTGGAACGTTTCTTGTCATGTGAAATGTTTAATGTCTGCTATCCCTCCTGTTTCTTCTGTCCCCTCTTCACAGGAGGAACCTGGTGATTTGACAGGGGTGCCGGAGGAATATCATGATCTGCGCACGGTCTTCAGTCGGTCCAGGGCCACCTCTCTTCCTCCTCACCGGTCGTATGATTGTAGTATTGATCTCCTTCCGGGGACCACTCCCCCCCGGGGTAGACTATACTCTCTGTCGGCTCCCGAACGTAAGGCTCTCGAAGATTATCTGTCTGTTGCTCTCGACGCCGGTACCGTTTTGCCTTCTTCCTCTCCCGCCGGAGCGGGGGTTTTTTTGTTAAGAAAAAGGATGCTCCAGCTGTCTTTCAGGCATTAGTGAATGATGTACTGTGAGACATGCTGAACATGTTTGTTTTTGTTTACCTTGACGATATCCTGATTTTTTTTCACCGTCACTCCAGATTCATGTTCAGCACGTTCGATGTGTTCTCCAGCGCCTTTTAGAGAATTGTCTTTATGTGAAGGCTGAGAAGTGCGCTTTTCATGTCTCCTCCGTCACATTTCTCAGTTCTGTTATTTCCGCTGAAGGCATTCAGATGGATCCCGCTAAGGTCCATGCTGTCAGCGATTGGCCCGTTCCTAAGTCACGTGTCGAGTTGCAGCGCTTTCTCGGTTTCGCGAATTTCTATCGGCGTTTCATTCGTAATTTCGGTCAAGTGGCAGCTCCTCTCACAGCCCTTACTTCTGTCAAGACGTGCTTTAAGTGGTCCGTTTCCGCCCAGGGAGCTTTTGATCTCCTCAAGAAGCGTTTTACATCCGCTCCTATCCTTGTTACTCCTGACGTCACTAAACAATTCATTGTCGAGGTTGACGCGTCAGAGGTGGGCGTGGGAGCCATTCTGTCCCAGCGCTCCCATTCTGACGATAAGGTCCATCCTTGCGCGTATTTTTCTCATCGCCTGTCGCCGTCGGAACGTAACTATGATGTGGGAAACCGCGAACTGCTCGCCATCCGCTTAGCCCTAGGCGAATGGCGACAGTGGTTGGAGGGGGCGACCGTTCCTTTTGTCGTTTGGACTGACCATAAGAATCTTGAGTACATCCGTTCTGCCAAACGACTCAATGCGCGTCAGGCTCGTTGGGCGTTGTTTTTCGCTCGTTTCGAGTTCGTGATTTCTTATCGTCCGGGCACTAAGAACACCAAGCCTGATGCTTTATCCCGTCTCTTCAGTTCTTCTGTAGCTTCTACCGACCCCGAGGGGATGCTCCCTGAGGGGCGTGTTGTCGGGTTGACTGTCTGGGGAATTGAGAGACAGGTAAAGCAAGCACTCACTCACACTCCGTCGCCGCTCGCTTGTCCAAGTAACCTTCTTTTCGTTCCCGTTTCTACTCGTCTGGCCGTTCTAAAGTGGGCTCACTCTGCCAAGTTAGCTGGCCACCCCGGCGTTCGGGGCACGCTTGCTTCTATTCGCCAGCGGTTTTGGTGGCCTACTCAGGAGCGTGACACGCGCCGTTTCGTGGCTGCGCGCAGACTAAGTCAGGTAACTCTCCTCCTGCCGGTCGTCTCAGACCGCTTTCCATTCCCTCTCGACCATGGTCTCACATCGCCTTAGACTTTATTACCGGTCTGCCTTCATCAGCGGGGAAGACTGTTATTCTAACGGTTGTCGATAGGTTTTCTAAGGCGGCTCATTTTATTCCCCTCGCTAAGCTTCCTTCCGCTAAAGAGACGGCACAAATCATCATTGAGAATGTGTTCAGAATTCATGGCCTTCCGTTAGACGCCGTTTCGGACAGAGGTCCGCAATTCACGTCTCAGTTTTGGAGGGAGTTTTGTCGTTTGATTGGGGCTTCCGTCAGTCTCTCTTCCGGTTTTCATCCCCAGTCTAACGGTCAAGCAGAACGGGCCAATCAGACTATTGGTCGCATCTTACGCAGTCTTTCCTTTCGAAACCCTGCATCTTGGGCAGAACAGCTCCCCTGGGCAGAATACGCTCACAACTCGCTTCCTTCGTCTGCGACCGGGCTATCTCCTTTTCAGAGTAGCCTTGGGTACCAGCCCCCTCTGTTCTCGTCCCAGCTCGCCGAGTCCAGCGTTCCCTCCACTCAGGCTTTTGTCCAACGTTGTGAGCGCACCTGGAAGAGGGTCAGGTCTGCACTTTGCCGTTATAGGGCGCAGACTGTGAGAGCCGCCAATAAGCGTAGGACTAAGAGTCCTAGGTATTGTCACGGTCAGAGAGTATGGCTCTCCACTCGTAACCTTCCCCTTACGACAGCTTCTCGCAAATTGACCCCGCGGTTCATTGGTCCGTTCCGTATTTCTCAGGTCGTTAATCCTGTCGCAGTGCGACTTCTTCTTCCGCGACATCTTCGTCGCGTCCACCCAGTCTTCCATGTCTCCTGTGTCAAAGCCTTTTCTTCACGCCCCCGTTCGTCTTCCCCCCGTCCTTGTCGAGGGCGCACCTATCTACAGGGTCCGGAGGATTATGGACATGCGTTCTCGGGGTCGTGGTCACCAGTACTTAGTGGATTGGGAGGGGTACGGTCCTGAGGAGAGGAGTTGGGTTCCATCTCGGGACGTGCTGGACCGTTCGTTGATCGATGATTTCCTCCGTTGCCGCCAGGGTTCCTCCTCGAGTGCGCCAGGAGGCGCTCGGTGAGTGGGGGGGTACTGTCATGTATTGTCATATATTGTCATGTCTTGTCCCTGTGCTTTCTCTTCTATTCGTTTCCCCCTGCTGGTCTTATTAGGTTTCTTTCCCTCTCTCTATCCCTCTCTCTCTCTATCGTTCCATTCCTGCTCCCAGCTGTTCCTCATTCTCCTAACGACCTCGTTTACTCTTTCACACCTGTCCCCTATTTTGCCCTCTGATTAGGTCTCTATTTCTCTCTCGGTTTCTGCCTCTGTCCTTGTCGGATTCTTGTTTGCTGTTGCTGTGTTCTTGTTCCGTCCTGTCGTGTTTTGCCTTCATCAGATGCTGCGTGTGAGCAGGTGTCTCTGTCAGCTACGGCCCGTGCCTACCCGAAGGGACCTGCAGTCTGTTGCCGCTTATCCTGCAATTCCCCTCTACAACTAGATGATTTCTGTTATCCCCGTTTGGACATTTCCTGTTAAGGATTGAGGATTTTGTTATTTCCGTTTGGACTTAAATAAACTCAGTTTCTGTTAAGTCGCTTTTGGGTCCTCACTCACCTGCATAACAGGTCTCAGCAACTATGTTCACTTCTGCAACTGCAAGAGAGACTGTTCATTTGATTGGCCTAAAATAAATGCCATTTGCTAATGAGAATAATGAAGATCATGAGGACTATAAGGAACTCAATGAAGGTGCTGCTCATGATGATATAATTTACATGAATGAGATTGTGTAATAAAGCATGTGTGTAACACGATGAAATGAAGGTCTCAAGTTAAACCATTCTATTGCAATGGTTTTACAAGTGTAAGGGCTATAGAATAAGGATCAGTTACTAGTTAGATTGTACAACCCATAATGAAGGGTTTGAAAGGATAAATTGTCTGGTTTGACTTGTAATAGAAACGTTTAAACTAATGCTTAGCTTAAAATGTAACAATAGTTGTCACAGAGTGATAAAAGGAGGGAGTGTGATGGAAGTTTCTCTGTGTGTATCAGATCGTATGTTTGGCACAATGCTGCTTTTCTTTAACCAACTGCGAGTGACTGATTGATTGTACATGGGAGGAATCCACACTATCACTGATAAGCAATGTGGCAGTACATCATTGCCTCTGGGAACCAAAAGGAGTATCTCAGTTTAAAGGTCTCAGCTTTGAGAGAAGCCTTGTGAGGTATCGATCAGTCACATGCAGGAACCACCCCGTTAATAATGAATCATGTAAATCATGCGTATATAACTTATATAAGGACTGAAATGGAATATAAGGACTGAAAGGGAACATCCAAATACTCGTTTTAATTCTTCCTCGCCATCTCCTTGCTGTAGCTTTCAAATTCTGTGAATATCATTTAGCTAGTAATTTTAACAAACTTGCTTCCAGATCGGAACCTTTGTGAAACATGAAAGCATGTTCCAGAATGACAACACCTCACCTGATTGATCTGAAGAGAAAACCCTGCCCACCAGAGCTGTAATGTTGCCTCTGCTGCTTTCCTGCAGAGCAGCTCTTAAAAGCACAGAATTAGTGACAAAACTCTGAGCGCACAGATTTGACATCGGCAAATGTAGTTTTGATTCAAAGAAGAAGATTACATGTTACATCATGTTACATGTTTGCAAGTGGTGTTGGTATTTATTCACACGTCACATCCCCTGCTTGCAAGTGTTGTTGCACTGATTCTCAAAAGAAGTTACATGTTTGCAACTACAAAACTGATTATAGAGGTGCAACTCATATTTTACGTTCTTGTACACTTATGTCTCTATTTGACCTTCATACACATATTAGTAGGCTATATATAAAGACCAGATTACATTGAGAATAGTCTAATGGGTGAGAATATTATTAAGTGCTTGTCAAATTGATAATTAGAGACTGACGAAGTGTGTCCCACCTGCGCAAGAAACAGAGCAGAGCCTTTGCCTTTCATGCAATTTTTTCAAATAATCATGAGAGTCGCATCATCCAGCCTTTGAATGTGTTAGAAATCAAAACATACACTGAGTACGTAAAACATTAAGAACACTTTCCTAATAACGAGTTGCACCACCCCTTTTGCCCTCAGAACAGCATCAATTCATCTGGGCACGGACTCCACAAGGTGTTGAAATGCGTTCCACAGGGATGCTGGCCCATGTTAACTCCAATGCTTCCAACAGTTGTGTCAAGTTGGCTGGATGTCCTTTGGGTGGTGGACCATTCTTCATACACACGGGAAACTGTTGAGCGCAGCATTGTAGTTCTTGACAAACCGGTGCATCTGGCACTTACTACCATACCTTGTTCGAAGGTACATATCTTTTGTCTTGCCCATTCATCCTCTGAATGGCACACATACGCAATCCCTGTCTCAATTGTCTGCTGTCTTAAAAATCCTCCCTTAACCTGTCTCCTCCCCTTCATCTACACTGATTGAAGTGGATTTAACAAGTGATATCTATTAAGGATCATAGCTTTCAAAATAAAAGCTAATCAAATCAAGCTTTATTTGTCACATGCACCGAATACAAGTGTAGACCTTATTATGAAATGCTTACTTACAAGCCCTTAACCAACAGTTTCACCTGGATTCACCTGGTTCGTCTACTTCATGGAAAGAGCAGGTGTTTATAATGTTTTCTACGCTCAGTGTATAGCCTAAGGTTTGTATCACAACTAAATTTGCATAAATAACTCTAAATTAAGCATATAAGAGGACCTGTTTCAAATGATCCCTTTGTTTTACCACTCAACACAGAATAGCCACATGTCCGCACTCCTTTGGAAATCGTTTGGGGAAAAATGTCCTTTCTATTTTACTCAGCAATGTTAAAATGTATTATTCTTACTATAAAATTAAAATAATGCAACGAGAATTATAAGCAAAATCTTATCTGCTAAATTTACTATTTTAGTCCACATCCATATGGCATAGCCAGATCAGGGCCAAACAAAAGGATGACTCGGAAAATGGTATTATTCTGTTGTTCTGAAATAGGCTGGATTTTCTTCATGTTATGTTTATTTAGACCTGCCTAAAATAAATAATGGATTTATTGTGATGATATAGGCCATATTTGAAATGTAGATGTTCCAAAGGTCTGCATCAGTGGCTTGTATTCTATGTGTGGAAGCCTGGAGATGCTAAACATGTTTATGTTAATTAACGGTCAATTATAAACTGTCAAAATAGAGAAAGTTGCACACTCCATATACCAACGTTTTGGCATAATACCCAATAAATTACTGGGAGTTTATGTGCGGGGTGTGCGACTCTTAATTTTGATAGCTTATTCGCCGTTAGTCAGCACCTCCACACGAACACATTTTGCTGGGTGTGCACCAGCTCATGTTTTTTATTCTACAATTAATGGTCAATTGCATGAGAGTTACCGGCTGCCAAAATGTCATGACCGCCACAGCCCTAGACCGTCCAAAAAACAAAAGAAAGCAGAAAAACCTTTCCACAATGCTTTACTTGAACAAAGTACATATTTATTTTACAAGGGTAGTCATCCCAACGTGACTCGAGAAAATATGGAACAGCACAGAGATGTAGGCCTACATCCTGAAATGATGCTCTTCAAGCATTTGTGTCTTTTCCACCAAAACTGGAGGAGAGGTAAGTCAGTCACATTTTTTTTATTACATCAAACATGCAAAGAACCAACTGTCTTATTACTTTGCACTAATTTAATCAAATGAATTATAATTTGCAGATCATTTAATGGCAGTTACAGCAGTCGATAGAAAATGTTTGTTACTAATAAGACCCATTTAGAATTCTTTGGAAGCATTAGGCTTCCAAAGAATTTGGAAGCATGGCAGTTATTGCTGTTGGAGAGGTATTCAGGCAGTGAGAAGGGAAATACGGGGGGATATTTTCCAGGTCAAGACGAATCAGAAGTTAATGAAAGAACGAAATCTAATTTTAGAAGAATAAACAAACGAAACAGTATGAATAATGAGGAGTAAATTGACAAACTAATTACATTTTTTCACTTCCTTAGATGTGATTTACATGATTTTAATTAGGCTTTTTCACAGGAGGTCTATTCAGTAGCCTAGGGCGCTATGTTTCTGAACACTGAGCGCAAAATTAAATAAACAGAATGGATATGGCCCTCTGTAACGTGAAAGATAATTATGTATAGCCTAAGTATAAGGAGATATTCTCTACTTAGGGGAGAGTGGTGTAAGTTGTGCCATTTTTTACATTCAGCCTCATTCCATCAAGGGACATACAGTATAGTATTCTTTCTAACAAAGATATCTATATATATATTTCAGGATGTTGTGTATCCCTGGAAATAATCAGAATTAATTTAAATATTGAAAGCCTAGTTTGTCCCAAAAAAGTGATCTCTTGGTACAACTTACATTGGGTATGGGGTAAGTTGAGCTGCGGGACAAACTTAGCTGCACATTTCTGTACTGAATTAAATATTACCACTACCTTTTTAAAACCATGTCTATCTTTATTTTCCAAACACAATTCAACACAATCACACGCACTTTTTGTCTTTGAATCATTTTAAGCATTTTTAACATAGGCCATGCCCTGTTATTACCTCATGTCCCAGCGATAATGCCTTGCATTATGACTGGGAAGAAAACACTTACCCAAAATGTAAACATTTGGACTATATTAGCCCACACAGCTACAAGAATGAACTTCATGCTAGGTTTAGGACCTCATATTGAAACTCATAAAGACCCCAACTGATGTATAGAACAATCTTTAAATGATCTACTTTGGTTCAAAGCATCATGAAACCTCTAACACATATTCATTTGACTTGGTGAAAATCATTTTTGGGGATCTGACTTGCGTCACACTTTTTCCTGGTTTCTTCCTTCACAGCAGCGTTTCCCAAATTCGGTCCCCGGGACCCCAAGGGGTACATGTTTTTTTTTTGCCTGAACACTACATGGCTAATTAAAATGATCAAAGCTTGATGATTAGTTGATTATTTGAATCAGCTGTGTAGTGCTAGGGAATAAAAAAAAGTGCACCCCTTGAGGTCCCGAGGACCGAGTTTAGGAAACCCTTCTTCACAGACTCCATGAAATGATGACCGCTTCCTAAGTATTTGGCCAAATTATACATTTTGTGTATGGTTTCTTAGAAACAAGGATGCCTTAACTAACCCCTTTGGCTCAACTAACCCCACACCCCTACCATTTCTTTCTGAACTCAAATGTTCAAGTCATGCAGAATACATCTTCATAACATGCGATGATGAACACCTTTTCATCCATAATCCCAATTTAGCCAAACATTTTGGCCAAAAACAGTACAGTGGTGAGATATTATTATTGGCCCATTTTCATTCATGGAATGTGGATCCAGGCAGCTCATTGGTCAACGTGTGCCATCGCTCCACCTTTGTGCCCTTGTTCTTCAGACAGTCTATCCAATGCTGGAGAGTTTCTCCTTGTGAGTGACAGCCTAAGGACACGCCTCCTAGAAGATGTAGACAGAAAAATGAAGTTACAAAACAATCTGTGTCGCACTGGATGGCTTTCCAGGCAACCTATATAATAGTAGCACTGTGCGGATCAATCCATTTATGTGTTCCAAGTTATTTGCAGTCAGCATCAGACTGTTCCGGTTCCGGTTGGAGCGAGTGGTCGCATCTGCACGTCGCTCCAACGGGTAGTATAACTTTTTCATTATATTTCATTATATCACAACGGTTTGATTTGTCTTATCTTAGCAATTTCTTCTCAGCTAGCTACATAGCCGTCTTTGTATCAAAGATAATTGCGTAATTATCGTATTTCGCCGTCCTAACGTAGTCTTCACTAGCCAGCTAGCTAACGTCCACTGATTAGCTGCACTGAGAAACTTTTACACTCAACTGAACGACTTGATTAGTTTAGTGTTAGCTACCTACATAGCTGTCTTTGCTGTCTTCGTATCATCGTATCATCGTATCCAAGATAATTGTGTTGTTTAGGTTTAGAGTGTGTAGTCTTAGAGTGATTATCTTAATTTACCGAGGTTAGCTAGCCAGCTATTTGTCGTCCTTAACGTAGGTGACTCTGCTAGCTAGCCAACAGCTAGCCAACGCTAGCCAACGTCTTCTGTATAGAACTCAACTACCCGGTCGCATTCACAGGTTGTATCACATTTTCACTTCATTTCATTACAGTACAACGGTTTGATTTGTTTGATCGTAGCTAGCTACTTAGCTAGCTACATAGCCGTCTTTGTATCAAAGATAATTGTGTAGTCTAGAGCGATTTTCTAGGTTCGCTAGCCATCTATTGTCGTTCTTTTAACGCAACGTAACGTAAACAACACTGCTAGCTAGCCTGCTAGCCCCGAATAGCAACACTGCAGAAACTATTACACTCAACGGAATGACTTGATTAGTGTAGTGTCAACAACGCACCCACTGCCAGCTGGCCTACTTCAGCAGTACTGTATCATTTTAATCATTTTAGTCAATAAGATTCTTGCTACGTAGCTTAACTTTCTGAACATTCGAGACGTGTAGTCCACTTGTCATTCCAATCTCCTTTGCATTAGCGTAGCCTCTTCTGTAGCCTGTCAACTATGTGTCTGTTTATCCCTGTTCTCTCCTCTCTGCACAGACCATACAAACGCTCCTCACCGCGTGGCCGCGGCCACCCTACTCTGGTGGTCCCAGCGCGCACGACCCACGTGGAGTTCCAGGTCTCCGGTAGCCTCTGGAACTGCCAATCTGCGGTCAACAAGGCAGAGTTCATCTCAGCCTATGCCTCCCTCCAGTCCCTCGACTTCTTGGCACTGACGGAAACATGGATCACCACAGACAACACTGCTACTCCTACTGCTCTCTCTTCGTCCGCCCACGTGTTCTCGCACACCCCGAGAGCATCTGGTCAGCGGGGTGGTGGCACCGGGATCCTCATCTCTCCCAAGTGGTCATTCTCTCTTTCTCCCCTTACCCATCTGTCTATCGCCTCCTTTGAATTCCATGCTGTCACAGTTACTAGCCCTTTCAAGCTTAACATCCTTATCATTTATCGCCCTCCAGGTTCCTCGGAGAGTTCATCAATGAGCTTGATGCCTTGATAAGCTCCTTTCCTGAGGACGGCTCACCTCTCACAGTTCTGGGCGACTTTAACCTCCCCACGTCTACCTTTGACTCTTTCCTCTCTGCCTCCTTCTTTCCACTCCTCTCCTCTTTTGACCTCACCCTCTCACCTTCCCCCCTACTCACAAGGCAGGCAATACGCTCGACCTCATCTTTACTAGATGCTGCTCTTCCACTAACCTCACTGCAACCCCTCCAAGTCTCCGACCACTGCCTTGTATCCTTTTCCCTCTCGCTCTCATCCAACACCTCCCACACTGCCCCTACTCGGATGGTATCGCGCCGTCCCAACCTTCGCTCTCTCTCCCCCGCTACTCTCTCCTCTTCCATCCTATCATCTCTTCCCTCCCCTCAAACCTTCTCCCACCTATCTCCTGATTCTGCCTCCTCAACCCTCCTCTCCTCCCTCTCTGCATCCCTTGACTCTCTATGTCCCCTATCCTCCAGGCCGTCTCGGTCCTCCCCTCCCGCTCCGTGGCTCGATGACTCATTGCGAGCTCACAGAACAGGGCTCCGGGCAGCCGAGCGGAAATGGAGGAAAACTCGCCTCCCTGCGGACCTGGCATCCTTTCACTCCCTCCTCTCTACATTTTCCTCCTCTGTCTCTGCTGCTAAAGCCACTTTCTACCACGCTAAATTCCAAGCATCTGCCTCTAACCCTAGGAAGCTCTTTGCCACCTTCTCCTCCCTCCTGAATCCTCCGCCCCCTCCCCCCTCCTCCCTCTCTGCAGATGACTTCGTCAACCATTTTGAAAAGAAGGTCGACGACATCCGATCCTCGTTTGCTAAGTCAAACGACACCGCTGGTTCTGCTCACACTGCCCTACCCTGTGCTCTGACCTCTTTCTCCCTCTCTCTCCAGATGAAATCTCGCGTCTTGTGACGGCCGGCCGCCCAACAACCTGCCCGCTTGACCCTATCCCCTCCTCTCTTCTCCAGACCATTTCCGGAGACCTTCTCCCTTACCTCACCTCGCTCATCAACTCATCCCTGACCGTTGGCTACGTCCCTTCCGTCTTCAAGAGAGCGAGAGTTGCACCCCTTCTGAAAAAACCTACACTCGATCCCTCCGATGTCAACAATTACAGACCAGTATCCCTTCTTTCTTTTCTCTCCAAAACTCTTGAACGTGCCGTCCTTGGCCAGCTCTCCCGCTATCTCTCTCTGAATGACCTTCTTGATCCAAATCAGTCAGGTTTCAAGACTAGTCATTCAACTGAGACTGCTCTCCTCTGTATCACGGAGGCGCTCTGCACTGCTAAAGCTAACTCTCTCTCCTCTGCTCTCATCCTTCTAGATCTATCGGCTGCCTTCGATACTGTGAACCATCAGATCCTCCTCTCCACCCTCTCCGAGTTGGGCATCTCCGGCGCGGCTCACGCTTGGATTGCGTCCTACCTGACAGGTCGCTCCTACCAGGTGGCGTGGCGAGAATCTGTCTCCTCACCACGCGCTCTCACCACTGGTGTCCCCAGGGCTCTGTTCTTGGCCCTCTCCTATTCTCGCTATACACCAAGTCACTTGGCTCTGTCATAACCTCACATGGTCTCTCTTATCATTGCTATGCAGACGACACACAATTAATCTTCTCCTTTCCCCCTTCTGATGACCAGGTGGCGAATCGCATCTCTGCATGTCTGGCAGACATATCAGTGTGGATGACGGATCACCACCTCAAGCTGAACCTCGGCAAGACGGAGCTGCTCTTCCTCCCGGGGAAGGACTGCCCGTTCCATGATCTCGCCATCACGGTCGACAACTCCATTGTGTCCTCCTCCCAGAGCGCCAAGAACCTTGGCGTGATCCTGGACAACACCCTGTCGTTCTCAACTAACATCAAGGCGGTGGCCCGTTCCTGTAGGTTCATGCTCTACAACATCCGCAGAGTACGACCCTGCCTCACACAGGAAGCGGCGCAGGTCCTAATCCAGGCACTTGTCATCTCCCGTCTGGATTACTGCAACTCGCTGTTGGCTGGGCTCCCTGCCTGTGCCATTAAACCCCTTCAACTCATCCAGAACGCCGCAGCCCGTCTGGTGTTCAACCTTCCCAAGTTCTCTCACGTCACCCCGCTCCTCCGTTCTCTCCACTGGCTTCCAGTTGAAGCTCGCATCCGCTACAAGACCATGGTGCTTGCCTACGGAGCTGTGAGGGGAACGGCACCTCAGTACCTCCAGGCTCTGATCAGGCCCTACACCCAAACAAGGGCACTGCGTTCATCCACCTCTGGCCTGCTCGCCTCCCTACCACTGAGGAAGTACAGCTCCCGCTCAGCCCAGTCAAAACTGTTCGCTGCCCTGGCCCCCCAATGGTGGAACAAACTCCCTCACGACGCCAGGACAGCGGAGTCAATCACCACCTTCCGGAGACACCTGAAACCCCACCTCTTTAAGGAATACCTAGGATAGGTTAAGTAATCCCTCTCACCCCACCCCCCTAAGTTTTAGATGCACTATTGTTAAGTGACTGTCCCACTGGATGTCATAAGGTGAATGCACCAATTTGTAAGTCGCTCTGGATAAGAGCGTCTGCTAAATGACTTAAATGTAAATGTAAATGTAAACACTTATCCAGGAGTTGAGATTTCTGGCAGGTGACTGCAATGTAGTCGACCTAGAACGCGACCATTGAATACCTCTAGTTGTGGCCCAAAAAGTCTTGGGCCGGGATTCAATGAAAGGGACTGTAATGTTCTGCTGTCTTACTGGTAAAAAGTATTAACTTGTATAAACGTATAAATTAGCTATCTTTATGGGTCTTTATTGCTGAACATCTTTGGTCTAACTGCACATGTCTGGCAGTGCGTGCTTGAACTTAGGCTAAAATATATTTAATGATGTTAGGTTATCAGCATATCACCACATTTCCCCCCCCTTAAACTTCTTAGGGATAGGGTCTAGTTTCCTGAATTTCCGCCTGACTGACGTGCCCAAAGTAAACTGCCTGTTACTCAGGCTCAGAAGCCAGGATATGCATATCATTGGTAGCATTGGATATAAAACACTTTGAACTGTTAACATAATGTCTGGGTCTATAACAGAACTGATATGGCAGGCAAAAATCAGAAGAAAATCCAACTGGATTCTTTTTTTTTAGCTCCCAGGCTCTTATAATGGAAACCTATTTTCTATGTAAATCTGTCTCCCAGATTGCAATGCCTATAACTTCCACTAGATGTCAAGTCTTTATTCATAGTTTCAGGCTTGTTTTTTGAAAAACAAGCAAGAATTTGGAGTTTTGGTGAGAAGAGCACTGGAAACAATATCCGTCTTTTGGCGCGTGAGGGAGAGGGCGCGCTTACTAATTTTCAATTTCTATTGAATAGAAACGTCGTTGGACTTGTTTGGACAAAGTATAGCGGTAGCTTTTGGGACTCCTTTGTCTGCATGATGAACGAGTGGATTACTGAAATCGATGGTGCCAACTAAACTGACTTTTTAGGATATAAAGAAGGCTTTTATCAAACAAAACGGCCATTCATGTTGTAGCTGGGAGCCTTGGGATTGCAAACAGAGGAAGATCTTCAAAAGTAAGAGATTTATTTAATCGCTATTTGGGAATTTATGAAGCCTGTGCTGGTTGAAAAATATATTGATGTGGGGCGCCGTGCCTCAGACAATTGCATGGTGTGCTTTCGCCGTAAAGCCTATTTGAAATCGGACAACACAGTTAGATTAACAATAACTTAAACTTTTAAATTATATAAGACACTTGAATGTTCATGAATGTTTAATATTACAATTATTTATTTGAATTGCGCACCCTCCAATTTCATCGGATGTTGTTGGGTGGTGTCCCGCGAGTTGGATGCTTATCCCTAAGAAGTTTTTAAGCAAGACGGCTGATCCTATAATAACTAGGTTCACATAGAGTATATAAACAAACAACATACCGTATATAACTACAGTTGAAGTCGGAAGTTCATATACACCTTAGCCAAGTACATTTCAACTCAGTTTTTCACAATTCCTGACATTTAATCCAAGTAAAAATGTCCTGTTTTAGGTCAGTTAGAATCACCACTATATTTTAAGAATGTGAATTGTCAGAATAATAGTAGTGAGAATGATTTATTTCAGCTTTTATTTCTTTCATCACATTCCCAGTGGGTCTGAAGTTTACAATACACTCAATTAGTATTTGGTAGCATTGCCTTTAAATTGGGTCAATCGTTTCAGGTAGCCTACATCAAACTTCCCACAAGAAGTTGGGTGAATTTTGGCCCATTCCTCCATGACTGAGCTGGTGTAACTGAATCAGGTTTGTACGTAGGCTTCCTTGCTCGCACACGCTTTTTCAGTTCTTGTTGGTTCCACTTTCTGGGCTCAGTTATTTACTTAACAAATAAGGAATACTCAAAATGTGCACTTATAAATCATAACAATTTTAATCAAAATACAGCTGTAGACAGAAGTCAAAGATCAAAGATCAAACATACAACTGATGTCTCTCCTGAGTTCTGCAAAATAAGAAAAGTCCAATTTGCTTTTAATATGCTTGCAGTCAACCCCTAACGATGTAACTACCTACGTCAATACCTTCTACGCATGAGACCAAGCCCATGCACATACAATTTTACAAACTTGCAGGAGAGACAATAGTTCCAGTGTTTTCTAATGGCTCAGCAGTAATTGTCCACTCCCCAAGATGATTTAAAGTGGTATGTCTGACTACTCTAATCTCTTTCACTCCCCTGCAGGGTTCTGTGTCTATGAATCTCTTTTAGCCTTGAGGCGCTTTCTCACAGACACCCTATTTTGACTGCAATAACTCACACATCTCTCAGACCGCTTCGTATAAGAAGCAGAGACTAGAAAAGAGCTGTGGAACAACATTAAACCTTATAATGAATATATATATTCCTAATCTACAGTCCAGTACCCTATAAATATAGTGGGGGAGGTGTCTTATAACCCTTCCCCTTCTATTAATACAACATAAGCATAATCAATTATTATAATACATAAAACATTCTGCCCCATATTGCTCATTCTCTAACTAACAGGTTAACTTGGTTGCAGGCTTCACAATGCTTCCGGACCGGTAGGAGCTTGTCCTGGATCACACTTTTCTGAGGCAAAGCTGATCGGTGTCTGGGACCAGAGAGTTCAAAGGTAGCACCAGTTACCAGTAGGGATTAACATGGGTAACCGGGATCCCGGGAAGCTGATTAAACAGTATGATCATTACACAGGTGCACCTTGTACTGGGGAAATGAACGGCCACTCTAAAATGTGTAGTTTTGTCACACAACAATGCCACAGATGTCTCAGGTTTTGAGGGAGGGTGCAATTGGCATGCTGATTGCAAGAATGTCAAACAGAGCTGTTGCCACATAATTAAATGTCCTGGGGGGGGGGTACTAAGGAGTATTTATATTTGTAATAAAGCCCTTTTGTGGGGGAAAACTCATTCTGATTGGTTGGGCCTGGCTCCCCAGTTGGTGGGCCTGGCTCCCAAGGGGCTGCACCCCTGCTCAGTCATGTGAAATCCATAGATTATGGCCTCATTTATTAATTTAAATTAACTGATTTCCTGTAATTGAACTGTCATTCAGTAAAATATTTGAAATTGTTGCATGTTGCATTTATATTTTTATAAAGTATATTTCCGCTCTTCATCTCCCCATTATTCATGAGCTATCTGTATAATCATAAATTCGATATTCTGTCATTCGTTGAAGGAGGTTATCTAGCAAGCTTAGCAACTTTGGTCAATTGACTTTTGCCTGCGCTCTGTTCGTCCTGACCGCGTTGCAAGTGTTGGGGGTTCCGTCTTGTCGAGTCCTCATGCTATGTTTGTACGACAAATGACTATGGTGTGAAGCGCTTACTTTGGATGACTCAGATCGTTTTCCACTCTTTCTCTCCATCAGTTTTCAAGCGAACCTTGTAGCCAATCTGCAGAGCACAAGGTGGTCTGGTAGAGTACCTCATGTTGTACGTTTTCTCATAGGCGCATTTGGCTTTGGTATCATTGTGCTTTACAGTGACCAGGTTTGGCCATGCTGGCTTCAGGTTTTGTTCAGATCCTAAGCTGTCGTGTGGAGTCTCCTTCCCATGAGGAGTCTGGTTGGACTTTCTCGTGTTGGTTCCTTTGCAGTGTCCCCCTGTAGATCATTAGTGCGAGCTGTGAATAGTTCTGTTTGAGGATGAATTTTCCCGTTCCACCATCCCGTTTGCTTGGGGATATTATGGACTTGACGTTGCGTGTTTGAAGTCCTACTTGGCTGTGAAATCTCAAAGTTGCTATAATTTAGAATGTGGGCCAGTATCTGTCACCATTTCTTCAGGTATTCTGAACCTTGCGAAGATGCTTGGAAGTTTTCAGATGACTGCCTCACTAGTTGTCTTTGTGAAGTTCAAGATCTTGAGCCACCAAGAGTAGTAGTCTAGGAAGACTAGGAACGTTTCCCCCTTGAACTTGCTGAGGTCTGCTGCCAACTTCACAAATGTACCTTTCAGCAGGACAATAACCTAAAACACAAGGCCAAATATACTTGCTTACCAAAACAACATTGAATGTTCCTGAGTCACCAAGTTACAGTTTTGACTTAAATCGGCTTGAAAATCTATGGCTGTCTAGCAATGATCAACAACTGACTTCATAGAGCTTAAATCATTTTAAAAAGAATAATGAGCAAATATTGTACAATCCAGGTGTGCAAAGCTCTTAGAGACTTACCCAGAAAGCCTCAGCTGATTACAGCTGTAATCACTTCCAAAGGTGATTCTAACATGTGTTGACTCAGGAGTGTAAATTTGATATTTCTGTATTTCATTTTCAATAACATTTGCCAAAATTTCTAAAAACATGATTTCACTTTGCCATAATGTGCTATTATATCTATATTGGTGAATTCAGCCTGTAACACAACACAATGTGGAATGTCAAGGGGTATGAATACTTTCAGAAGGCACTGTATGATCCTTTCCATAGCCTGGACATCTGCTTCCAACCTAGAAAAGGCATCGGCGATGACGAGGTTCTTCCGTTCTTCCCTCAATGGGGTTGAACTTCATCAAGTCGTATCAGCGGTCACTGACATCAAAGGGGCACATTGTATAGGTCTTTGTTGTTTATCAATGTCACCAGCGGTTTGTGATCTGTGATCAAGCGATAGTTCTCCAACCCTCACAAATGCTAGTAAATCTTTGCTGATGCCCACAAGCCTGCGAGTCACTCATTCTCGATCTCTTTTTGGCGTTACTGTGTGTACGTGAGCAGAAAGCTACAGTGCCGTCGTGTTCTTGTACCCCACCCAAGCCGTAGCTGCTTGCATCTGAGCTTACCACTGTTGAAGACCTGGAGAAATTGCACTGATGAGATCAGTGCTTTGACCAGTGGTGGAAAAAGTACCCGATTGTCATACTTGAGTAAAAGCAAAGATACCTTAATAGAAAATGACACAAGTCTAAAGTATTTGGTTTTAAATATACTCAAGTATCAAAAGTAAATGTAATTGCTAAAATATACTTTAAGTATCAAAAGTAAAAGTTCAAATAACAAAGAAAATCCTTAAATCAAGCAAACCAGATGGCACAATTTTCTTGTTTTTTACATTTACGGATAGCCAGGGGCACACTCTTTTCTTTAGGAATGTAGTGAAGTAAAAGTAAAAGTTGTCAAAACTGTAAACAGTAAAGTAAAGTACAGATACCCCGAAAAACTACTTAAGTTGTACTTTGTGCCTTTGAATGAACTACGGACTTGGTTAAGAAAATGAAGAAACTGGCCCAATTGGGCAGCCAGGCTGCCCACGACTAGAATCCCACTTATGACTGTGGATGGCACAGTCGCCAACTCACCAATAAAATCGTTGGATTTCCCTAGGTCGTAGTCCCAGACGGTGACCTCCAGGGTTTTGGTGGACAGCTCCGTGAAGGAGATCTCATAGAAGAACTCCTGCAGAGAGCCAGGGGATGGATGGCGGGTCAAAAGGCAATCATTAACGAGAGATAGAGACATAGAGAGAGAAAAATGGGCCCTATAAGGATAATTACTATAGAAATAGTGTGTGCATGTCTAGTAACTTGGGTAGAAAAACAACGAAAGAAACATAGAAGCACACTGTTGAACAGCATTTCTTAAATTTCCTTATGAGAATGGTAACAGATTCAGTTTCTCATTGTTGGTCCTGTGGCAGCCAGTGTGTTTGCTGAATTTCACTCCAGTTTAGCCAATTTAAATCGACAGCATACAGTACTTCACTGTATTGTCATTGATCCTACATCCTAGGACCTATGCAATTGCGTTCAAAATGTGTGTAGCTGCATTAAATACATTACATACAACAAAAGTATATGGACACCTGCTCGTCGAACATCTCATTCCAAAATCATGGCCATTAGTATGGAGTTGGTCCCCCCATTGCTGCTACAACAGCCTCCACTCTTCTGGGAAGGCTTTCCACTCGATCTTGGAACATTACTGCGGGGACTTGCTTCCATTCATTCACAAGAGCATTCGTGAGGTCGGGTACTGATGTTGGGCGATTAGGCCTAGCTTGCAGTCGGCTTTCCAATTCTTCTCAAAGATGTTCGATAGGGTTGAGGTCAGAGCGTTGTGCAGGCCAGTCAACTTCTTCCACACCGATCTTGACAAACCATTCCTGTATGGACCTCGCTTTGTGCACGGGGAAATGGTCATTCTCCACCAGACTTTACAGTGGGCACTATGCATTCGTCAGGTAGCGTTCTCCTGGCATCCGCCAAACCCAGATTCGTCCATCGGACTGCCAGATGGTAAAGCGTGATTCATTACTCCAGAGAACGTACTTCCTCTGTTCCAGAGTCCAATGACGGTGAGCTTTACACCACTCCAGCCGACACTTGGCATTGCACATGGTGATCTTAAAGGCTGCTCGGCCATGGAAACCCATTTCATTAAGCTCCCAACAAACACTTATTGTGCTGACGTGGCTTCTAGAGGCATTTTGGAACACGGTAGTGAGTGTTGCAACCGAGGAGAAAATGTTTACGCACTTCAGCACACACACCGTTGTCGTTGTTACTCCTAGACGTTTCCACTTCACAATAACAGCACTTACAGTTGACCGAAGCAGCTCCAGCAGGGCATTTGACGAACTAACTTGTTGGAAAAGTGGCATCCTCTGACGGTGCCACGTTGAAAGTCACTGAGCTTTTCAGTAAGGCCATTCTACTGCCAATGTTGTCTATGGTGATTGCATGGCTGGGTGCTCGATTTAATACAACTGTCAGCAACAGGTGTGGCTGAAATAGCCGAATCCACTAATTTGAAGGGGGTCCACATACTTTTGTATATGTAGTGTATCTGCTGCTTTTAAGTCTTGCATTTCCAAACAAATTCACAAATAGAGAGCTGTTTAGCAAAAGTGAAAATAATAACAATGCAAACCATTGCCTTTTAAAGGTGAAATTGCCTTTAAAAGGCACATTGTCAGTTGTCCAGTGAGCTGCTCTATAATGTGCCTTGGATTGAATCCCGGCACAGTGTTGCTAATGAGTACAGGTGGTCAGGGTGGTTGTTGCCATGTGTGCATCCACGATTGCGTGTGTTCTTTTGGCCAGTGTTGTGTGGCAATTGTTGCGGAAATTTTCGAATGACTTTGCAACCCTGAATTTGAGGGCTGGGAAAATACCAACAATGAAAACACGAAGCAGACCGAACTAAAAAAGGGATAAAATATATGTCTTTTATTTGTCTTCTTGGGTCATGCTTTACATTGTCATTATTTCTGCTTGGCTAAACTGCCCTTTTGTGAATTTGTTTGGGAATGAAAGACATATAAGAAGCAGATATCTATATATAGATATACAGCTACATGTTTTTTTAAGCAGTGCATAGGATGCAGCCTCAATGGCCATTACAGTGAAGACTCCAGCAAAGTTAAACAATTAGTATCTGCACAGTTCAACAAAACCAATTCACTAAAATAGCTTGATAATCACCTACAATCGCCCATACTATGTATAGTCCTGGTTTCTTTTTAGTCCAGGACTAAGCTTTATCTGGATCTTGTAAAAATCGGCCCTTAAACCGTAAATCAAACATGACAATTTTCATGATCAGGGTGAAATCCAAATTAATTTGGGCTAGGATCAGTATGTCGGGACACATGTAGTTTGAGCGGGTTAAGGACACACCGACGATGGCTGTTACATTCTCCAGATCCGTGTCAGATGTCCCAATAATTTTCATTGTTGGTCATGCTGTAGTATGAGCAGTGCCAAGGACTGCTGCTAATAGCCAATGAGCATGCAGCATGTGAGACCAAAACAATGATGGTGAAGAGGAAAGCAACAAGAACAGGCACCATGTGTACTACGGAGGTGATGGAAGACAGATTGGTGAAGCTGTGGAAAGAAAGCATTTTCAATGTGGGAGCCCATATTCTGCACCTCTGTGAAATCTATTTTTTAAAATGTTTCTGCACATAATAATGTGCACACTAATCCATTTATCTAAATGTAAAATTATTCCAATTTATTTAAAAAAATGTAGCTCACTGTTTGCGTGTTGGCATTTTTTTACATCCTGGGTTTGAGGATGGACGGAATGAAAGATTTGGGACAGGGAAATTGCGAAATGTGAGCAAGTCCAAGTTGTTATGTTTTTAGAATTTGTGTAATGTATGCTCAGCATAACTGACCGCCTGATCCCAGATCTGTTTGTGCATGATAACAAAAACAGATTTGTCACTCAGGCTGTAGAAGTGATTGGTTGAAATGAGAACTCAAACAGCGGCCGTCCCCAGGACTGGAGCAGAGAAACTAAAAAAAACATGTATTAGTATGTTCGCAGTGCAAATGGCTCGGGTATATGAGCATCCTCTGAATGACTACAATGTGAAATGTAAGTGCTGTATTGTACAAAAAAACGGTATATAATTGGGCATTTTAGATTGTGTCTCCAAGGACTGATTATAGTCCCAATAAGCTTTCTTCATGCACACACACTGCACAATTCACAAACATGCAGATTATAACTTGCACACAAGCACAAGAACCACACCCACACACACACAAACACACACCTCATTAAACTCTGGGTTAAGAGTCTTTTTTATGACGGCTGTTTTATGCTTGGATTTCTTCTGCAGGTCTGGCTTGAGGTACCTGATACAGAGAAATGTGAGGCTGTCACGCTCCATTAAGAAAACACAAACTCAATTTATTATGCAGTCCAAAGTAATACACTATGTAGGGAATAGGTTGCCATTTCCCATTGTTTTTCCTAAGGCAAGGTCCTGTTTAAAGCTCCTGTACATTCTGCATGATTTCTTGCTGCTATTGTAATTGTAAATCCCCATCCACTGAAACTTTTGCAGAATTATAATGTCTTCTGAAACGCATGAAATCCCAAACAGAACTTTCGGAGCGTGATATTGTTATGTTCCAAATGTAAAGACCCCATCATTTAATGGGGTAGATGTGATTCTGTCATCCTACAGCATACACAATTATGGCTGTGTCCCAATTGCACCCCAGATCCTATAGGCCCTGGTCAAAAATAATGGACTATATAGGGAATAGGGTGCTATTCGGTACATTTCCCATGTCCGATTATATACTGTATAGTACGTTTCTAGCTATGTGTGTCGTGACAAGGACAGTTCTGAACGTGAAATCGTATTATCTTACGGTCTGAGACTTGAAGTCTTAAGCTACACAGCAGAATCTTTAACTGTGCCGGGTATCTCTCTCCGTGCCCTGACACATTCTCTATTATATAAACCGACAGAGAGCTAGTTTTCTGCATTTTCCCTCACACACATTTTCCACCCACCACCCCGCAGCACGAAGACCTGATGTTCTCCCCCACACTCAGACACAACAAAAACAGATGGGGAATTTACCGAGTGCTAATTCAGAGCAAAGAGCAAGAGAGCGTGGTACAGAGAGAGAGAGAGCGAGAACGAGAGAAAATAACAAGACACTGCGTGTCTGTGTATGCCTGTGTGTGTCTGCATGCATGAGTTTGTGTCCGCATGCATGGTTGTGTGTGTGTGCATGACCGTGTGTGTGTGTGTGTGTGTGTGTGTGTGTGTGTGTGTGTGTGTGTGTGTGTGTGTGTGTGTGTGTGTGTGTGTGTGTGTGTGTGTGTGTGTGTGTGTGTGTGTGTGTGTGTGTGTGTGTGTGTGTGTGTGTGTGTGTGTGTGTGTGTGTGTGTGTGTGTGTGTGTGTGTGTGTGTAGAGAGAGAGAAAGCGTCTGCAGGAGAGACATTTGATTGTGTGAACTGGCAGTAGGAAAACGGTGGCATGTCTATTTCTATTATTTGCTTGTACTTTAACCTGAGGGGGGAAATAGCTGGCTTGGTATATTTCTCCAAGAAAGTGTGTACGTGTGTGTTTATGTACGTGAGAAAGGGAGGTAAAAGTGAGCTCGGCACAGCCACTGTTTTTTACTAATTCCAGGGAAAGCTCAAGGCCAGTGACGGAATTGAAGTGAACACATTGACAAGGGAGGAAATGTTTAGTTCCTTTGTCCGATTTCTGTCAGGATGCATCAGTCACGCTGGGGAAAATTCCTCCTCTCACTAGCCATGGCTCCCTCCCTCCCTCCCTCCCTCCCTCCCTCCCTCCCTCCCTCCCTCCCTCCCTCCCTCCCCTTGTTTTCAATAATTTACTATTGAAATGCAATTGTGCAACAGCTCCAGTCCGTAAATCTCTGTATGTTACTAACCATGACTCCCTGTACACTGCATCTCTTTCTACCGCTCTTGCCCACTGGAAATAATAACGTATTTGTTTTCTTTCAGATACTTTGAGCCTTTCATTGAGCCTGCCTGGAGTGCCAAATGGTAAGAGTTTTCACTTTTGGGACTATTCCATTCACTCCGTTACAACATTCAAGCTCAATCAAGTGCAGCTTTAGTATTTCAAAGAAAACAAACCATTTATAAACAACAAAAAAAACGTGTGAAACAGAGAAACACTCATTTTAATTTCCGTTGCAAAACATTTAGCTGCGGTGTGCTCTAATGAACATAACCCAGGTCTAGTATTGGTATCACGGTCAAAGTCTATACTCACGTTTTGACATAGGGGTCCGAGAATCCATTGACGTCCATGGCGGCTAGGTGGGCGCAGCGTCGCACACCCACACAGAGCCCTCCGTGGGCCCTCTCCTCCCCTTTGGCCTTATCGACCACACTGGACGTGGGGAGGAACTGCAGGCAGAGCAGCAGACGACCCCTCTCCTCCAGACTCCTCTGCTGTTCACTCTCCCACTGAGGGAAAGGGGACATTGAGGAAAAAGTGGTAGAGAGAAAAGGAGAGAGTGAGAGACAGGAACAGGTATAGAGAAAAGGATAGAGAATGAGAGAGAAAGTAGCAGAGATTTTTTTTATTAAGGACAGAGTGAGAGAGAAAAAGAAAGAGTCAAACCAGGGGCTGCTATCATTTCCCTCTTAAATGAGCGAGTGCCAAAGAACTGTTGAACTTTTTACTTTGTAAACTTCAGTATTTAGGCCAACAGCCTGTTGGGATGACTATGTATTGACCTTTTGTGTCTGTACTGAAGGCACTTAAGTTAGCAGTGACAACATTTGTCAGACACGATGTTGACATAGCAACTACTAGCTGAAAGGACCTAGCAGCAAGATTTTGGGAAAAGGGATGTGCAAGGTCAAAAAAAATGAGCAACTACCTTGGAATGCCCAGTCAATGAGAATTATACCACAGCATTGATGAATACTAATTCCTGATTGGTTAGAAGGACACTCTAGAATGAACATTTTGGAATGAACATTAAAACCAGATAATGGGGCATTTGTAAAATATTTCTGTACAGTTGTAAAATATACTGGGAGACCTTGGAATCAGTATGCAATAAGCGGCTACACATGCAGACCATACTTGCTACAAAGTAACAGAGAGATAAACCAACAAACCAAAATTGGATACACTGTAAACGCAGGTCCAACAAGGAAGAACATAGCTAGCTAGCATTGATTTGTTTTTGCAGGGACATATTTTTTTGAAGCATCTGATGACATAACGTGGTGAGTGACGGAAATGAATTCCTCTGGTCCCTACTGTTGCAGTCATGACACAAGTGGCTCTATGCTGTCAAATACTCCCACATTTCTAATTTGACCAGCTGTTTTCAGAAACGGATCTTTTTTAATTCGGTTGTCCAACTGGCAGGTTTGCTAGCAACAAAATAGTTGTGTTTGATATTCAATGCGATCTCCTCGTAATGAACAGTGTTGAGTGTCCTGAAGTGAAGGCAAACTTTTTTGGCTACGCCAGGCAAAATTGGGCATTATCAGCTCATTGTTATGGATGTATCCAAATTAACGTCAGTAGAAAACAGCTACTTTGTTGTTGTCCTGTCTGCAGAGGTTGTGACTGTGTTAGCCATAGCTAGCTGGCTAGCTAGCATGCAAGGGATAAGGAGGTTGCCAGCGAGCATGACAACAGAACATAAAGAACGAACGACTGGATCGCGTCCATAAGTATCAAACTAACTGAACAATCACTTGTTCGCGACTCTAGCAACCAAAAGATGAGAAAGTATGAATTAGTTTATAAAAATTAAAATATAAACATAATGTTTTTTTCTACTGGTAAATGTGTGCTTTCATCATGTTGTTTTCTCTAGCAACTGTGGGTGGTATAAGCGGGATAAAGAGCTCCGTTCTGTACATTACCTTGGAAAAATTAACTCTGCATTGTCCATTATTTCCAAGGCAATGTATATGACTTCGGCGTTTATCCCTTACATAAAGTATATTTAATACTTATGGATACAGTGTCATATTAGCATTTCTTTGTTGTTGCCATTGTTGAATTACTGCATTGGGACATTGTCTTCCAACAGGTGCACCACTACTATGCATTGCTAGTACAGATGAACACGTTATCTGACATAAGACAATAGCCTTTGGGTTGAAACATGTCCACATCAGTACATTCAATACAGTGTCGCTATGAACTGTTCGTGTCCTATCTTATGCATGGACAGACTTAGTGATTTGGGGTTTTATAGTAAAGAAAGGTAATTTAACTGTAAACATGTATTACCGTTGACTACCAAATCACTTCAAAAAGTAGGATCGTCATTGTAAAGGGTTTAAACAATGTTTCCCATGCTTGCACAATGAACCATGAACAATTCATGAACATGCACCTGTGGAACCGTCGTTAAGACACTAACAGCTTACAGACGGTAGGCAATTAAGGTCACAGTTATGAAAACTTAGGACACTTTCCACTGACTCTGAAAAACAGCAAAAAGAAAGATGCCCAGGGTCCCTGCTCATGTATGTGAATGTTCCTTAGGCATATTGCAAGGAGGCATGAGGACTGCAGATGTGGCCAGGGCAATAAATTGCAATGTCCGTACTGTGAGACGCCTAAGACAGCACTACAGGGAGACAGGACGAACAGCTGATCGTCCTCGCAGTGGCAGACCACATGTAACAACACCAACAGGATTGGTACATCCAAACATCACACCTGCGGGACAGGTACAGGATGGCAACAACAACTACCCATGTTACACCAGGAACGCACAATCCCTCCATCAGTGCTCAGACTGTCCGCAATAGGCTGAGAGAGGCTGGACTGAGGGCTTGTAGGCCTGTTGTAAAGGCAGGTCCTCACCAGACATCACAGGCAACAATATTGCCTATGGGCACAATCCCACCGTTGCTGGACCAGACAGGACTGGCAAAAAGTGCTCTTCACTGACGAGTCGTGATTTTGTCTCACCAGGGGTGTAACGCTCAATGGGGTGTCACGATCAAAGGAATGATCGTTACACCGAGGCCTATACTCTGGAGCAGGATCGATTTGGAGGTGGAGGGTCTGTCATGGTCTGGGGCGGTGTGTCACAGCATCCTCGGACTGAGCTTGTTGTCATTGCAGGCAATCTCAACGCTGTGCGTTACAGGAAAGACATCCTCCTCCCTCATGTGGTACCCTTCCTGCAGGCTCATCCTGACATGACCATCCAGCATGACAATGCAACCATCCATACTGTTCGTTCTGTGCATGATTTCCTGCAAGACAAGAATGTCAGTTTCTGCCATGGTCAGCGACAAGCCCGGATCTCAATCCCATTAAGCACGTCTGGGACCTGTTGGATTGGATGGTAAGGGCTTGGGCCATTCCCCCCAGGAATGTCCGGGAACTTGCAGGTGCCTTGGTGGAAGAGTGGGGTAACATCTCACAGCAAGAACTGGCAAATCTGGGGCAGTCCATGAGGAGGAGATGCACTTCAGTACTTAATGTAGCTGGTGGCCACACCACATACTGGATGCTACTTTTGATTTTGACCCCCCCTTCGTTCAGTGACACATTACTCCTTTTCTCTTAGTCATATGTCTGTGGAACTTGTTCAGTTTATGTCTCAAATGGTTGAATCTTATGTTCAGACAAATATTTGCGCATGTTAATTTCCTGAAAATAAACGCAGCTGATAGTGAGAGGACGTTTCTTTTTTTGCTGAGTTTATCTTACCAGAGAAAGCATCCAAACGAGGGAAACAGCACCCCTCTGTCTAACTATACTGTACACTGACTGTAAAAAAACATTAGGAACAGCTGCTCTTTCCATGACATAGACTGACCAGGTGAATCCAGGTGAATGCTATGATCCCTTGTTGATGTTAAAGAAGGATTTTTTAAGCCTTGAGACAATTGAGAAATGTATTCTGTATGTGTGCCATTCAGAGGGTGAATAGGCAAGACAAAATATGTAAGTGCCTTTGATCAGGGTATGATAGTAGGTGCCAGGCTGCTGGGTTTTTACGCTCAACAGTTTCCCATGTGTGTCAAGAATAACCCACCATCCAAAGGACATCCAGCCAACCAGACAACTGTGGGAAGCATTGGAGTCAACATGTGCCAGTATCCCTGTGGAACGCTTTCAACACTTTGTAGAGTCCGTGCCCCGATGAATTTAGTCTGTCCTGATGGCAAAAGGTGGTGCAACTCAATATTAGGAAGGTGTTCCTAATGTTTTGTACGCTCAGAGTGTGTAGGCCATGTATCTGATGCTGACTGGCCAAAAAAAGTATGGCATGTCAAGTTAGAGGTCTTCATGGGTCCAAAAAGTTGGACCCGACATGCATAAATGTATTTGTTTAATATAGAGACCCATTCCGAACGGACCCGAGGCCAACTCGACCAGTTCCGTATAGACCTGGTGTCATGTTTTGTCATATATTGTCTTGTCCTTGTGCTTTCCCTTCTGTTCGTTTCTCCCTGCTGGTCTTATTAGGTTCGTTCCCTTTTTCTATCCCTCTCTCTCCCCCTCCCTCTCTCTCTTCTCTCTATCGTTCCGTTCCTGCTCCCAGCTGTTCCTCATTCTCCTAACTCACTCATTTACTCTTTTCACACCTGTCCCCTATTTTGCCCTCTGATTAGAGTCCCTATTTCTCCCCTTGTTTTCCGCTTCTGTCCTTGTCGGATCCTTGTATGATGTTCGCTGTGCTGGGTCCTTGTCTCGCCCTGTCGTGTTTTGTCTCCTTCAGATGCTGCGTGTGAGCAGGTGTCTTAGTCTGCTACGGTCGGTGCCTTCCCGAAGCAACCTGCAGTCAATGGTCAAGTCTCCAGTCTGTCCTCGTTACTACGAGTGGATTTAGTTTTTTCCTGTTTTGTTTTCTTCTTGATTTTTCCAGGATTATTACTTTTGCCATATACTGGAATAAAGACTCTGTTTTCGCTAAGTCGTTTTTGGGTCCTCATTCACCAGCATAACAGAAGGATCCGACCAAGAATGGACCCAGCGACTACGGATTCTCGTAACACTGCCGTCGAGATCCAGGGAGCTATGCTCGGCAGACACGAGCAGGAATTGTCTGCTGCTCGTCATGCCGTTGAGACCCTGGCCGCTAAGGTTTCCGACCTCTCAGGACAGTTTCAGAATCTTCGTCTCGTGCCACCAGCTACTTCCTGGTCTTCCGAGTCTCCGGAACCTAGGGTTAATAACCCACCATGTTATTCTGGGCAGCCCACTGAGTGCCGTTCCTTTCTCACCCAGTGTGATATTGTGTTCTCTCTCCAACCCAACACATACTCAAGAGAGAGAGCTCGGATTGCTTACGTCATTTCACTCCTTACTGGTCGGGCTCGAGAGTGGGGCACAGCTATCTGGGAGGCAAGGGCTGAGTGTTCTAACAATTATCTGAATTTTAAAGAGGAGATGATACGGGTTTTTGATCGTTCAGTTTTTGGTAGGGAGGCTTCTAGGGCCTTGGCTTCCCTATGTCAAGGTGATCGATCCATAACGGATTACTCTATAGAGTTTTGCACTTTTGCTGCCTCTAGTGACTGGAACGAGCCGGCGCTGCTCGCTCGTTTTCTGGAGGGACTCCACGCTGAGGTTAAGGATGAGATTCTCTCCCGGGAGGTTCCTTCCAGTGTGGACTCTTTGATTGCACTCGCCATCCGCATAGAACGACGGGTAGATCTTCGTCACCGAGCTCGTGGAAGAGAGCTCGCGTTAACAGTGTTCCCCCTCTCCGCATCGCAACCATCTCCTCCCTCCGGCTCAGAGACTGAGCCCATGCAGCTGGGAGGTATTCGCATCTCGACTAAGGAGAGGGAACGGAGGATCACCAACCGCCTTTGCCTCTATTGCGGTTCTGCTGGACATTTTGTCAATTCATGTCCAGTAAAAGCCAGAGCTCATCAGTAAGCGGAGGGCTACTGGTGAGCGCTACTACTCAGGTCTCTCCATCAAGATCCTGTACTACCATGTCGGTCCATCTACGCTGGACCGGTTCGGCTGCTTCATGCAGTGCCTTGATAGACTCTGGGGCTGAGGGTTGTTTTATGGACGAAGCATGGGCTCGGAAACATGACATTCCTCTCAGACAGTTAGGGAAGCCCACGCCCATGTTCGCCTTAGATGGTAGTCTTCTCCCCAGTATCAGATATGAGACACTACCTTTAACCCTCACAGTATCTGGTAACCACAGTGAGACCATTTCCTTTTTGATTTTTCGTTCACCTTTTACACCTGTTGTTTTGGGTCATCCCTGGCTAGTATGTCATAATCCTTCTATTAATTGGTCTAGTAATTCTATCCTATCCTGGAACGTTTCTTGTCATGTGAAGTGTTTAATGTCTGCTATCCCTCCTGTTTCTTCTGTCCCCTCTTCTCAGGAGGAACCTGGTGATTTGACAGGAGTGCCGGAGGAATATCATGATCTGCGCACGGTCTTCAGTCGGTCCAGAGCCAACTCCCTTCCTCCTCACCGGTCGTATGATTGTAGTATTGATCTCCTTCCGGGGACCACTCCCCCTCGGGGTAGACTATACTCTCTGTCGGCTCCCGAACGTAAGGCTCTCGAGGATTATTTGTCTGTTTCTCTTGACGCCGGCACCGTAGTGCCTTCTTCCTCTCCTGCCGGAGCGGGGTTTTTTTTTGTTAAGAAGAAGGACGGTACTCTGCGCCCCTGCGTGGATTATCGAGGGCTGAATGACATAACGGTTAAGAATCGTTATCCGCTTCCCCTTATGTCATCAGCCTTCGAGATTCTGCAGGGAGCCAGGTTCTTTACTAAGTTGGACCTTCGTAATGCTTACCATCTCGTGCGCATCAGAGAGGGGGACGAGTGGAAAACGGCGTTTAACACTCCGTTAGGGCATTTTGAGTACCGGGTTCTGGCGTTTGGTCTCGCTAATGCTCCAGCTGTTTTTCAGGCATTAGTTAATGATGTACTGTGAGACATGCTGAACATCTTTGTTTTTGTCTACCTTGACGATATCCTGATTTTTTCACCGTCACTCGAGATTCATGTTCAGCACGTTCGACGTGTACTCCAACGCCTTTTAGAGAATTGTCTCTACGTGAAGGCTGAGAAGTGCGCCTTTCATGTCTCCTCTGTCACATTTCTCGGTTCTGTTATTTCCGCTGAAGGCATTCAGATGGATCCCACTAAGGTCCAGGCTGTCAGTGATTGGCCCGTTCCAAGGTCACGTGTCGAGTTGCAGCGCTTTCTAGGTTTCGCTAATTTCTATCGGCGTTTCATTCGTAATTTCGGTCGAGTTGCTGCCCCTCTCACAGCTCTTACTTCTGTCAAGACGTGCTTTAAGTGGTCCGGTTCCGCCCAGGGAGCTTTTGATCTCCTCAAGAAGCGTTTTACGTCCGCTCCTATCCTCGTTACTCCTGACGTCACTAAACAATTCATTGTCGAGGTTGACGCTTCAGAGGTGGGCGTGGGAGCCATTCTATCCCAGCGCTTCCAGTCTGACGATAAGGTCCATCCTTGCGCTTATTTTTCTCATCGCCTGTCGCCATCGGAACGCAACTGTGATGTGGGTAACCGCGAACTGCTCGCCATCCGCTTAGCCCTAGGCGAATGGCGACAGTGGTTGGAGGGGGCGACCGTTCCTTTTGTCGTTTGGACTGACCATAAGAACCTTGAGTACATCCGTTCTGCCAAACGACTTAATGGACGTCAAGCTCGTTGGGCGTTGTTTTTATCTCGTTTCGAGTTTGTGATTTCTTATCGCCCGGGTAATAAGAACACCAAGCCTGATGCCTTATCCCGTCTCTTTAGTTCTTCTGTGGCTTCTACCGATCCCGAGGGGATTCTTCCTTATGGGCGTGTTGTCGGGTTGACTGTCTGGGGAATTGAGAGACAGGTTAAGCAAGCACTCACTCACATTGCGTCGCCGCGCGCTTGTCCTAGTAACCTTCTTTTCGTTCCTGTTTCTACTCGTCTGGCTGTTCTTCAGTGGGCTCACTCTGCCAAGTTAGCTGGCCATCCCGGCGTTCGAGGTACACTTGCTTCTATTCGCCAGCGGTTTTGGTGGCCTACTCAGGAGCGTGACACGCGCCGTTTCGTTGCTGCTTGTTCGGACTGCGCGCAGACTAAGTCAGGTAACTCTCCTCCTGCCGGTCGTCTCAGACCGCTTCCCATTCCTTCTCGACCATGGTCTCACATCGCCTTAGACTTCATTACCGGTCTGCCTTCGTCTGCGGGGAAGACTGTGATTCTTACGGTTGTCGATAGGTTCTCTAAGGCGGCACATTTCATTCCCCTCGCTAAGCTTCCTTCCGCTAAGGAGACGGCACAAATCATCATTGAGAATGTGTTCAGAATTCATGGCCTCCCGTTAGACGCCGTTTCAGACAGAGGTCCGCAATTCACGTCACAGTTTTGGAGGGAGTTCTGTCGTTTGATTGGTGCTTCCGTCAGTCTTTCTTCCGGTTTTCATCCCCAGTCTAACGGTCAAGCAGAAAGGGCCAATCAGACGATTGGTCGCATATTACGCAGCCTTTCTTTTCGAAACCCTGCGTCTTGGGCAGAACAGCTCCCCTGGGCAGAATACGCTCACAACTCGCTTCCTTCGTCTGCTACCGGGCTATCTCCGTTTCAGAGTAGTCTTGGGTACCAGCCACCTCTGTTCTCGTCCCAGCTCGCCGAGTCCAGCGTTCCCTCCGCTCAAGCGTTTGTCCAACGTTGTGAGCGCACCTGGAGGAGGGTGAGGTCTGCACTTTGCCGTTACAGGGCGCAGACTGTGAGAGCCGCCAATAAACGTAGGATTAAGAGTCCTAGGTATTGTCGCGGCCAGAGAGTGTGGCTTTCCACTCGTAACCTTCCCCTTATGACAGCTTCTCGTAAGTTGACTCCGCGGTTCATTGTCAATCCTGTCGCTGTGCGACTGCTTCTTCCGCGACATCTTCGTCGCGTCCATCCTGTCTTCCATGTCTCCTGTGTCAAGCCCTTTCTTCGCGCCCCCGTTCGTCTCCCCCCGTCCTTGTCGAGGGCGCACCTATTTACAAGGTACGTAGGATCATGGACATGCGTTCTCGGGGACGTGGTCACCAGTACTTAGTGGATTGGGAGGGTTACGGTCCTGAGGAGAGGAGTTGGGTTCCATCTCGGGACGTGCTGGACCGTTCGCTGATTGATGATTTCCTCTGTTGCCGCCAGGATTCCTCCTCGAGTGCGCCAGGAGGCGCTCGGTGAGTGGGGGGGTACTGTCATGTTTTGTCATATATTGTCTTGTCCTTGTGCTTTCCCTTCTGTTCGGACTGAGGGCTTGTAGGCCTGTTGTAAAGGCAGGTCCTCACCAGACATCACAGGCAACAATATTGCCTATGGGCACAATCCCACCGTTGCTGGACCAGACAGGACTGGCAAAAAGTGCTCTTCACTGACGAGTCGTGATTTTGTCTCACCAGGGGTGTAACGCTCAATGGGGTGTCACGATCAAAGGAATGATCGTTACACCGAGGCCTATACTCTGGAGCAGGATCGATTTGGAGGTGGAGGGTCTGTCATGGTCTGGGGCGGTGTGTCACAGCATCCTCGGACTGAGCTTGTTGTCATTGCAGGCAATCTCAACGCTGTGCGTTACAGGAAAGACATCCTCCTCCCTCATGTGGTACCCTTCCTGCAGGCTCATCCTGACATGACCATCCAGCATGACAATGCAACCATCCATACTGTTCGTTCTGTGCATGATTTCCTGCAAGACAAGAATGTCAGTTTCTGCCATGGTCAGCGACAAGCCCGGATCTCAATCCCATTAAGCACGTCTGGGACCTGTTGGATTGGATGGTAAGGGCTTGGGCCATTCCCCCCAGGAATGTCCGGGAACTTGCAGGTGCCTTGGTGGAAGAGTGGGGTAACATCTCACAGCAAGAACTGGCAAATCTGGGGCAGTCCATGAGGAGGAGATGCACTTCAGTACTTAATGTAGCTGGTGGCCACACCACATACTGGATGCTACTTTTGATTTTGACCCCCCCTTCGTTCAGTGACACATTACTCCTTTTCTCTTAGTCATATGTCTGTGGAACTTGTTCAGTTTATGTCTCAAATGGTTGAATCTTGTTATGTTCAGACAAATATTTGCGCATGTTAATTTCCTGAAAATAAACGCAGCTGATAGTGAGAGGACGTTTCGTTTTTTGCTGAGTTTATCTTACCAGAGAAAGCATCCAAACGAGGGAAACAGCACCCCTCTGTCTAACTATACTGTACACTGACTGTAAAAAAACATTAGGAACAGCTGCTCTTTCCATGACATAGACTGACCAGGTGAATCCAGGTGAATGCTATGATCCCTTGTTGATGTTAAAGAAGGATTTTTTAAGCCTTGAGACAATTGAGAAATGTATTCTGTATGTGTGCCATTCAGAGGGTGAATAGGCAAGACAAAATATGTAAGTGCCTTTGATCAGGGTATGATAGTAGGTGCCAGGCTGCTGGGTTTTTACGCTCAACAGTTTCCCATGTGTGTCAAGAATAACCCACCATCCAAAGGACATCCAGCCAACCAGACAACTGTGGGAAGCATTGGAGTCAACATGTGCCAGTATCCCTGTGGAACGCTTTCAACACTTTGTAGAGTCCGTGCCCCGATGAATTTAGTCTGTCCTGATGGCAAAAGGTGGTGCAACTCAATATTAGGAAGGTGTTCCTAATGTTTTGTACGCTCAGAGTGTGTAGGCCATGTATCTGATGCTGACTGGCCAAAAAAAGTATGGCATGTCAAGTTAGAGGTCTTCATGGGTCCAAAAAGTTGGACCCGACATGCATAAATGTATTTGTTTAATATAGAGACCCATTCCGAACGGACCCGAGGCCAACTCGACCAGTTCCGTATAGACCTGGTGTCATGTTTTGTCATATATTGTCTTGTCCTTGTGCTTCCCTTCTGTTCGTTTCCCCCTGCTGGTCTTATTAGGTTCGTTCCCTTTTTCTATCCCTCTCTCTCCCCCTCCCTCTCTCTCTTCTCTCTATCGTTCCGTTCCTGCTCCCAGCTGTTCCTCATTCTCCTAACTCACTCATTTACTCTTTTCACACCTGTCCCCTATTTTGCCCTCTGATTAGAGTCCCTATTTCTCCCCTTGTTTTCCGCTTCTGTCCTTGTCGGATCCTTGTATGATGTTCGCTGTGCTGGGTCCTTGTCTCGCCCTGTCGTGTTTTGTCTCCTTCAGATGCTGCGTGTGAGCAGGTGTCTTAGTCTGCTACGGTCGGTGCCTTCCCGAAGCAACCTGCAGTCAATGGTCGAGTCTCCAGTCTGTCCTCGTTACTACGAGTGGATTTAGTTTTTTCCTGTTTTGTTTTCTTCTTGATTTTTCCAGGATTATTACTTTTGCCATATACTGGAATAAAGACTCTGTTTTCGCTAAGTCGTTTTTGGGTCCTCATTCACCAGCATAACACCTGGTCTGATCCGAGTGAAGGAAGCAGTGGAAAAGTCCATTTTTAAGATAAGAAAGGTGGTGTTGCCCATTTCCCTTTTCCTTTTTTTGTGAACAAAATGTGCAATGCATTTTCCAAACTGTGAAAGAGAGCAACACGCAACAAAGCGTCTAGTCTGCCGGAAAACCAGACGAAGAAGAAGACAAATAAGGAGAGGAGAGGTGCCACTCTAGCAGGCAGAGCATGGTGGGGGGGCTACTAGTGTTTTTTAAAATTGTATTATTCCCAGCTCACAAGGCCCCTTGATGATGTGAGGCCTGAGGCAACTGCCTTTTCTGCCTAGTGGTAAGTCCACCAGTGATCTTGTGCGGGTGACAAGTTCAATTTCCCCTCTGGGGATCAATAAAGTTTATCCATTCATTCATCCTCTTGTGTGTCTTGTAGACTGACTATTGTGGTGGAAGAGTCTGATAGCAAGTACAGCACGGTACGCATTATGGCACATCACATTAAGATTGACAGATAAAGGAATAGAAAAGAAAAGCGAGGGAGCAGCCACTCAAAGAGGCTAAGAATGATGAGATGCAACATCTCAGGGAAGCATGAGTCACTCCATGGCCACAGGCAGAGCCGAGCTACATGCATGTATTAATAGTGAAGCATACATTCGTCTATATTCCACATCCATTTTTACCAATCAGTGAAAGATTTTATGTTATTTTTGTGAGTGCATAAATTTGCCAACCTTTGATTAGGGCTGTTACAGTGACCATACTACCAGCACACTGGCATTCACGAGTCATGACCACTTTCAAATTCCACATTTTAGTCAAGGTAACTAGGTTTCTCCAAGTTCTGATGCTGCTGATGGTTATTAGTAGCATACCAAACTTGCTAACTACCTGGTACTCGGCACTCTGGTACTCAACAGGAAAAACAGAACTAGACAATCATTTGTGCCAGGTGTGATATCCCTCCTAAATAGATCGGGCTAATGTTCCTATCGACTCAGTAAGGCTAGCAGGCTAGTCTTTTAAAATATATGTTTTAATGGTATGTAACTGTTAAGAAAGTTGTATTGTCAATTTGGTTTTGTATTTAAACGCCACTTTAAACATGTACATGACACTGCAACAAAATTTCCCCATGGGGACAATAAAGTCAGTAAGTAAGTAACAACATCAATGCAAATGTATAAAAGCACTTCATGAGAGCCCATGAGCTCATGTTGGGCAACATTTCTATAGCTTAAGCAATTGCGTGAGAAAACAGACTTTTGATGGCATCTATTAAAAAGAGGAGGATTCCATCAGCTTTCTATAGGCTAGGCCTATTATATTTATTTCTCAACTTTCCAATTATCAAGCACATTTCTTAGCTTTACAACAGGAGTATAACCTACCTGGTTGGCATGAAAATAAGCCATGGGAAAATTCATATAGATGACATGTATTTTTTCCCCCTTCCCCTGTTCTGAGACAGGTGCAACAAATTTCATACATATATTATTTAGTAAATGTAAAGACAAGATTCAATTCAGAATAGTCCGATGGGTGACAATAGTAGCCTATCACTTGTTTGAAGCGTGAGTACTACTTTTTAAATATATAAGAAAAATAAAAATAATTTCAAAATGGCAGCTCTGCTTCTAGCTCCTAAGCAACTTTGCAGGATATATTTTCCTTACATCATTAGCCCAGAATGTATTTTGTGTTATTACATACAGTCGGAAAGGAAGTGTATAGGGGATGATGTTCCCACCATGACTATTAAAACTTAACCAAACCAAAAATCGTGGATAGATGACAGCATTCGCGCAAAACTGAAAACACAAACCATCGCATTTAACCTCGGCAAGGTGACTAGGAATATGGTTGAATACAAACAGTGCAGTTATGCCCTCCATAAGGCAATTAAGCAAGCACAACATCAGTACAGAGATAAAGTAGAATTGCAAGTCAACGGCTCAGACACATGGCAGGGACTTCAGATAATCACAGATTACAAAGGGAAAACCAGCTAAGTCGCGGACGCTGGCGTCTTGCTCCCGGTCAAGCTAAACATCTTTGCCCACTTTGAGGATTACACAGTGCCATTGACACGGGCCACTCCCGAGGACAGTGAGCTCTAAATGACTACCCGTCGCACTCAATTCTGTCATTATGAAAAGCTTGAGAGGCTAGTTAAGGATCATATCACCTGCACTGAACCTGACTGCCTAGACCCACTTCAATATGCATAACGCCCCTATAGATCCACAGAAGATGCAATCGCCATTGCACTACACACTGCCCAATCCCGTCTGGACAAGAGGAATAACTACAGTGCCTTGCGAAAGTATTCGGCCCCCTTGAACTTCGCCCAATTTTTCAGTTTTTGATTTGTTAAAAAAGTTTGAAATATCCAATAAATGTCGTTCCACTTCATGATTGTGTCCCACTTGTTGTTGATTCTTCACAAAACTATACAGTTTTATATCTTTATGTTTGAAACCTGAAATGTGGCAAAAGGTCGCAAAGTTCAAGGGGTCCAAATACTTTCGCAAGGCACTGTAACCCTTACACAGCCTGGAGGTGTTCGGTCATTGTCCTGCTGAAAAACAAATTATATTCCCACTAAGGGCAAACCAGATGGGATGGCGTATGGTAGCCATGTTGGTTAAGTGTGCCTTGAAATTTAAATAAATCACTGACAGTGTCACCAGCAAAGCACCCCAACACCGTCACACCTCCGCCTCCATGCTTCATGGTGGGAACCACACATACAGAGATCATGAGTTCACCTACTCTGCGTCTCACAAAGACACAGTGGTTGGAACCAAAAATCTCAAATTTGGACTCATCACACCAAAGGACAGATTTCCACCAATATAATGTCCATTGCTAGTGTTTCTTGGCCCAAGAAAGTCTCTTCTTATTATTGGTGTCCTAGTAGTGGTTTCTTTGCAGCAAATCGACCATGAAGGTCTGATTCACGCAGTCAGCTGATGTTGAGATGTGTCTGTTACTTGAACTCTGTGAAGAATTTATGTGGGCTGCAATCTGAGGTGCAGTTAACTCTATTGAACTTATCCTCTGGAGCAGAGGTAACTCTGGGTCTTCCTTTACTGTGGCGGTACTCATGAGAGCCAGTTTCATCATAGCGCTTGATGGTTTTTGCCACTGCACTCGAAGAAACTTTCAAAGTTCTTGACATTTTCAGGATTGATTGACCTTCATGATTTAAAGTAATGATGGACTGCCATTTCTTTTTGCTTATTTGAGCTCTTCTTGCTATAATATAGAGTTGTTGTTTTTTTACCAAATAGGGCTGTCTTCTATATACCACCCCTATATTGTCACAACACAACTGATTGGCTTAAACGCATTAAGAAGGAAAGAAATTCCACAAATGAACTTTTAACGAGGGACACCTGTTAATTGAAACGCATTCCAGGTAACTAACTCATGAAGCTGGTTGCGGGAACTCCAAGAGTGTGCAAAGCTGTCATTAAAGCAAAGAGTGGCTACTTTGAAGAATCTCAAAACATAAAATATATTTTAGGATGCCTATACAGTGCATCCTGTTTCCATTGATCATCCTTGAGATGTTTCTACAACTTGATTGGATTCCACCTGTGGTAAGTTCAATTGACTGGACATGATTTGGAAAAGCACACGCCTGTCTATAGAAGGTCCCACAGTTGACAGTGTATGTCAGAGCAGAAACCAAGCAATGAGGTCGAAAGAATTGTCCATAGAGCCCTGAGACAGGATTGTGGGGAAGATCTGGGGAAGGGTACCAAAAAATGTCTGCAGCATTGCAAGGTCCCCAAGAAAACAGTGGCCTCCATCATTCTTCAATAGAAGAATTTGCACAAACTGAGCGATCGGTGGAGAAGGGCCTTGGTCAGGGAAGTGACCAAGAACCCTGTGGTCACTCTGACAGAGATCCAGAGTTCCTTTGTGGAGATGGGAGAACCTTCCAGGATAACCATCTCTGCATCACTCCACCAATCAGGCCTTTATGGTAGTGGCCACACAGAAGCCACTCCTCTGTAAAAGGCACATGACATCCTGCTTGAATTTAACCAAAAGGCAGCTAAAGGACTCTTAGACATTGAGAAACAAGATTCTCTAGTTATTTGAAACCAAGATTGAACTCTATGGCCTGAATGCCAAGTGTCATGTCACCTGGCACCATCCCTACGGTGAAGCATGGTGGTGTCAGCGTCATGCTGTGGGGATGTTTTTCAGTGGCAGTGACTGGGAGACTAGTCGGGATCGAGGGGAAGATGTACGGAGTAAAGTACAGAGATATTCTTGATGAAAACCTGCTTAGAGTGCTCAGGACCTCAGACTGGTGCGAACGTTCACCTTTTAACTTTCAACAACCTGAAGCACACAGCCAGGACAACACAGGAGTAGCTTCAGAATAAGTCTCTGAATGTCCTTGAGAGGTCCAGCCAGAGCCCGGGCTTGAACCCAATCGTACATCTCTGGAGAGACCTGAAAATAGCTGTGCAGCGACGCTCTCCATCCAACTGAACAGAGCTTGAGAGGATCAGCAGAGAAAAATGGGAGAAACTTCCCAATTACAGGTGTGCCAAGCTTGTATACCCAAGAAGATGCAAGGTTGTACATTTCTACCAAAGTTTGCTTCAACAAAGTACTGAGTAAAGGGTCTGAATGTCATAGTTCAGTTTTTTTTAAATGATGTTTTGAAAGTTCTGAACCTTTCTATTCTGACAGTTTCTACAGATTGTAAATTAAAGATAAACATTTTTGTTAAAAGTATTATTATATTATTGATCGATTGACTATGACTTTTCAAGTCACCCAGGAGTGCTATCTGCAGAGTTAGCTCCAGGTAAATGTTGCACTTCTTCAACCATTCCTGCAACCAAAAACAAGCGACATATGGTCAGTACCAAAACAAATGATCAAATGATTCTGTCTCTTCGTAGCAAAATTTGCAGAGCTGGGGTGGTTTTATCCCCCATTTATATAACATTCTATTGGTGGCAAGAATTTTGTATAATAATTTAAATGGAAATAATTCTAAGTTTTGAATCCGGTGTTGCTCAAGCCAACACTGCCTTTAAAAGTCAAAGCGCAGTGCGATGTCGGCACAGCGCAGTTTGTTTGAAACATGGTCAGACAGACAGAGGTGAAGTGGTGTTTGGTGTACCTCTCTCAGGTAGCAGGAGATGCCTCTCAGTGCCGCACTCATTGCAGAAGGGGAGGGAAGCTGGAGAGAGAGGAAGAGAGAGAGAAAGAGAGGGATGGAGAGAGAGAGAGAGAGAGAGGAATAAAGATAAATATAGCTGCGAGCAGCAATAAACGCGGTTCACAGGATGACGGAAAGGACAAATGATCAGTTGGATAACAATGCAAGCACTATCAGGTAGGAACTGGCTTCCTTTATGTGCAATCAGTGAAAGCATTAGCATGTTTATCTCTCAGTAGCACAAGGATGACGCAAGTGAAGTTTAGTCTAGTGCTGGAAGGTTTGTTATCTTGGAATGCAGCTGGTAATCATTCTTAAAGTTAAGAGAAGAATGAGAATACGTTTTCAAAAATGTTCAAGATGTAGGGAAATCGATCCTGAGAGACCATTGGGTCCATGCGGCAAATTTGTTCAACATTTCAAGTCTCTAGGTCAAAAGGGGCGACGGATTTGAGGGTTTAAGTGAGACTGCTTATAACAGCGCCTCATAGGCCAATCAGTACCATTATTTTTGACCAGGTTACTCATGACCTCTAGTTTCTGCGTGCCAAATATAGGCTATGAAGTGCGTTCTCGGAGAAGCACAGAGCAAAGTTATCTTTCTAAGATATCTGCTGGGATGGTGTAAATAAAACTAGGCAGCATTTGACACTGCAAAGGATATTCCAACCCTGAGCCCTGGGCTGCTCTGCTCTTACTGATCAAAAACGTTTTTGTGTGCTGCTTAACCAATGGCTGTGCTGTGTAGACCTACGGTGGCAGATCAGGAGGAGAGTCAAAGGCTTCTTTTGATTTTTGGTGGGCATTAAGCCTAGTCCAAAAATGTGCGTGAAGACTGGCCTACAGTTTATGTTCTGTTCAGTCTGAAAAGAGAGTGCGAAGGGGAGGACCGGAGGTCATCTTTGATAGCTTGCTACTACTATAATCGATTTGATTAAAAACAATATGTTTCTGAGTTTTTGACCTCACACTTAGACAGATTCGAGTAATTAACATTGTGGTGCTGAAACTTCAAGCAGCAGCAATCGGAAATGGACAGCTCATAGTGCTGAAAGAAGGCAAATTCGACGAGGCATTTCAACCGTCTTCATTTTAATTAGACTACTAACAACAAGAGGGCTTTGTGTTGGAGCCTATTTTTACCTATTACGAAATAAGAGGTAAGCCTAACTGTTTGGCAGATGAAATTAAGCTATAGGCTGCTATGACCATAGGTTTGTCGGTCAGTTCCTCCACCCACTATTCACTCTTAAAATAGCCTACCTCTGTGTCAGTGAACTGCCGTTAAGTTAAAACCAAGATTCGAATTGAGGGGGTATGAGAGGGTGTGCCATAGGCCTACCTTATTTTAAAGAAAGTGTCAAAAAGCACAGGCCTGCCCTTTGTTAGCTTAAGATTTTGAAGAAAATAAAACAGATCTGATTATATAAAATGATCTATAACAGCGCTTTGGTCCGCAGTAATTTATTCTAGAAACAAACTGTAAAATACCCGGGAAAGACGTGACACTGATGCATATGGGGATATCATTGTTTCATGTATTTGACTTTCATGTATTTGAGCTACAAAGTCCTATAGCTGAGGAGACAAAAACATTTACTTTGCTTGGATGTAATGCCTGTTTTTTCTGGACCTGCCTGACCCTTCTGCCATCAAGCCTTTCTGCCACTCTGTACCTCTTGGACCTTTTGCCTGTCCACGACCATTCTCTTGCCTACTCATTTTGGATATAAATAAACAACTAAGACTCTAAGCATCTGCCTCCTGCGTCTGCATCTGGGTCTCTTCTTGTGCCCTTATAGTTTCAGATTGAATTATTTGCAAACAGGGGCAATTTAGTTGCAAACAAGACACACTGATTTGGCATTGGAATATTATGATATGAACACATCGGCCTCTGTCTATTCTTAGCCTGTAATTTCCATAATTTGTCACACCCTGATCTGTTTCACCTGTCTTTGTAATTGTCTCCACCCCCTCCAGGTGTTTCCCACCTTCCCCATTATCCCCTGTGTATTTATACCTGTGTTTGTCTGTTGCCAGTTTGTCTTGTTACTCAAGTCAACCAGCGTTTTTGTGTCTCAACTCCTGCTTTTCCCAGTCTCTCTCTTTTTCTCACCCTCCTGGTTTTGACCGTTGCCTGTCTGACCACTCTGCCTGTCCCTGACCATGAGCCTGCCTGCCGATCTGTACATTTGCCCCACCTCGATTATTGATCTCTGCATGCCTGCTGTCCGGGAACCGTTGCCCCACCTCTGGTTTACTGACCCTTGCCTGCCTTGACCTGTCTATTGTCTGCCCTTGTTGGATTATTAAACCATTGTTCATTTGACATTGTCAGCATCACTGTCTTACCGTCACACCTGATAATTTGTGTGGTATTAAAAAACATTCTGCTTATATTGTGACGACCCTCCCACTGTCTGACGAATTCTTTGCTCTTTGTTTTCCTTAATAGGATGTCGGTGGGCGGCGCTGGGAGGGTCGTCAGCAAAATGGGACACACCTGGGCTCAGGTGTGTCCCGGGATAAATACACCTCTTCCCCATTCACTGGGGAGACTCTCTCCGTGCAGTCACTGATACATTTTGGTTGTGGAATTTTTGTTTGCGTTGGCACCTTCATCTCTCATTATCACATTTATGCACGCAACCACTCACTTACACTACTGATTACTGAATACACACACCATTGTTAATTGTATTTCGTTTACTTCAGTTAATAAATATATTTTGTTATTTCTGATCTCAACGTTGTCTCCCTTTTTGTTACAAACTTCGAGCCGGTTCGTGACAATTTGTGATTTAGAATTGACAAAATGATTTAGAATTGCATGAAAGGTTTATAAAAAAAAAATTCTCAGACCAGCAAATATGATGATAGAGTCATGCAATACTTTTACTATAAAGGAGGTCTTTATAGTACGACTTTTACGACTTTTTCTCCCCAATTTCGTGGTGTCCAGTCTTGTCTCATCGCTGCAACTCCCGTACGGACTCGGGAGAGGCAAAGAGCCACGCATCCTCCAAAACACAACCCAACCAAGCTGCACTGCTTCTTACACAATACCCACTTAACCCAGACGCACCGATGTGTCAGAGGAAACACTGTACACCTGGTGACCGTGTCAGGGTGCACTGCGCCCGGCCTGCCATAAGAGTCGCTAGTGTGTGATGGGACAAGGACATGCCTGCCGGCCAAAACCTCCCTGACCCGGACAGTTTTGTTCCGCCCCATGGGTCTACCGGTTGTGGCCAGTTGCAACAGAGCCTGGACTCGAACCCAGAATCTCTAGTGGCACAGCTAGCCCTACGATGCAGTGCCTTAGACCACTGTGCCACTTGGGAGGCCACCCCAACTCTTGTCTACAGTGGTCTGCGAACCCACAACCTTCTGGCCCACAGCCCTGGGCACTATCACAATTCCTGCATTGCCATGTAATACTTACAGGATGCATATCTAACACTCTGGTCTGTTGAAGAAGTGAGGGTAAAGGGTAGACATTTACTCGGCTATCCACTTTGTTTTGTTATTTTGTGTTTAGCAAAGGGTTTTATTTCCAAACGTTCAGGGAGGGTTTAGGTCAAATATATTTTGCTGAAGAGGGGGCCATCCATTTTAATTTCAGTGTGGTCTGATTTTCTTCTTGTAACCCTTATTATGAATACCGTTCACTCCCTTATCCCTTTTTATTGTAATCTGCCTTTATCTATCCTCTCATCGCTGTTGGTTTGGATCTAACATTTTGACTTCGGTTTCTGTCTGGTTTTGTTTGGCACGGGGTGGGGAAGAGATGACTCAAGAACAACTTATGATGTGAGAGAAATTCCTGAAAAAGTCCAATGAAGTGAACTCCACCCCCCCTCTCTCCCTCTTTCTCACGGGCGGTGGGTGTTCCAGACAAATGTTGAAGCGTTTGGTTTGGTCAGGCTTCACGCGGCGCAGGGCCACCCGCGACTCTCCGATGAACTCGTTATGCGTCAGCTTGTCCTCGTCACACACAGACACCCTGACGGATGGATGGAGGAGAGACAGAAGGAGAGAGGGAGAGAGAGAGAAAGAACACACACAAGTCAAGCAGACTTGGTCACTTGTGTCTAACTCAGTCATGACTAAGGGCTCTGTTCAATCTGTAATTTCCAGTTGAGCAGACATGCAGCGTTTACCGTGAATACAGTCTCCACTAAAGCAGTAACATTGCCTTTAAATTACATTTACCCAGAAAGCTAAACTTCCGCGATGCAGATTTAATAGAGCCCTAGGTATAGGGGGGAGGAATAGGGCACAGAGACAAAGAGAGAGAGAGAGAGAGAGAGAGAGAGAGAGAGAGAGAGAGAGAGAGAGAGAGAGAGAGAGAGAGAGAGAGAGAGAGAGAGAGAGAGAGAGAGCATACAAGTAGACATGAACATTTAACAAAGTTGGTCATGATTAACTTAACTCAATTATGATGACTAACCATTGACAGGACTGACATGCACTGAATTAGAAAGAAACAGCCTGTGTAGCAGACGTCATTGTGCATCGCGTAGCTGTACCAATTCCTTCCGCTCTAGCTCACACCAAGACTAGAACCTGGGACATTTGCCTTGCAGACACGTGATCTCTGTCCTGATACATTTTAACCAGTCGCAAGTTTTCAGGCTGAGGAGGAGGAGTGAGATTCACAAATCCACATCTGTTACACCTGCAGGTATAATGCTTTTTAACTCGTTATAAACATGCATCAGCCTTTATAATGTCTTATTATAAAGGTTTGCAATGTGTTATGTGTCTCTATGTATCCACATTTCAACTGACTCAAAAGGTTGGTATTTGGTCATTAGTCATCATGATAAGACATTATGAAGCTTATATGCTCATGACAAGTCTTAAAATGCATTACAACTGTATCATAATTCTGCTCCCGAGAGGCGCAGTGGTCTGATTTCAGAGAGTGAAAGTGCAGTATGCTAGGCTAATCTAATCCATATTTATGGGCTCTGCAGTTGTTTTCATATCCTGCCACTATGTCCCCTAAATTAGACAGAAACACACATGGAGAAAGAAGAGGGTGGGAGAGATAGAGGGTGTGCATGTGAAATCAAGGCAGAGCGTGGAAGGTGATGAAAGTGAGGGAAAGATGTGGGTGAGAAAGGAAAATGAGAGAGAGACACTGTTTGGATAATATGGATAGTCCATCTGTACAGATGGTCATAGTATCAACAAACTACTGTTGATAAGCAGCTGCTTGCTAAGGTTATGGTTAGGATTAGAATAAGGGTTAGAGTAAGGGTTAAGGTTAGGGTTAGAGTAAGGGTTAAAGTTAGGGTTAGAGTAAGGGTTAAGGTTAGGGTTAGAGTCAGGGTTAGTAGATAGTTGAAATGTTACTGCCATCTCCAAAATAAAGTGTTACCTTCTGTTTTGTATGCACAGGCATTTGTGAATGTGTGTGTGTGTGTGTGTGTGTGTGTGTGTGTGTGTGTGTGTGTGTGTGTGTGTGTGTGTGTGTGTGTGTGTGTGTGTGTGTGTGTGTGTGTGTGTGTGTGTGTGTGTGTGTGTGTGTGTGTGTGTGTGTGTGTGTGTGTGTGTGTGTGTGTGTGTAAGAGAGAGTGTATGATAGAATGTGCTGCCTGTTAGTCCACCGACCCGATCGCCTGATTTTCCTCTTTAAACCTCTTAGTCCGCCCCATCCCGGATCCGGGATCGTGACTACAACCTCAAGCTCATTACCATAACGCAAAATTAGCGATTTCTGAAAATTGCAAATTAAATGAAATAAATATGCCTATCCTCAAGCTTATCCTTTTCTTAACAATCCTGTCGTCTCAGATTTTCAAAATATGCTTTAGAACCAGAGAAAATCAATAATTTGTGTAAGAGTGGTGATAGCTAGCTTAGCATTTAGCGTTAGCATTTAGCACGCAACATTCACAAAAACCAGCAAAGGGATCAAATAAAATAATTTACCTTTGAAGAACTTCAGATGTTTCAATGAGGAGACTCTCAGTTACATAGCAGATGTCCAGTTTTTCCTGAAAGATGCTTGTGTAGGACACAACGTTCCGTTTTGTTACTATGCATTTGGCTACCGAAACTAACCGAAAATTCAGTCACCTAAACGTCAAACTTTTTCCGAATTAACTCCATAATATCGACTGAAACATGGAAAACGTTGTTTGAATCAATCCTCAAGGTGTTTTGTCATATATCTCTTCATTGAAATCCCTTCCTGGAAGCGTGCATTCTTCTCTGATTCGGATGGAAAAATACTGGTACCTGACTTTTGCGCACCAATTTCCACGCAGACACCGTGCGGGACACTTGGTAATTGTAGGCTCTTATGGTCAATCTTCCAATGATATGCCTACAAATACGTCACAATGCTGCAGACACCTGGGGGAAACGATAGGAAGTGTCCGTTCATTCCTGTCGCATACACAGCCATATAAGGAGATCATGGAAAACGTGCCTCCAGAAATCCTGTTGATTTCCTGGTCACTCAAACATCTTGGTTTTGCCTGTAGATTCTGTTCTATGGCACTCACAGTGAAAATCTTTACAGTTCTGGAAACGTCAGAGTGTCTTCTTTCCAAAACTATCAATTCCAAGCATAGTCGAGCATCTTTTCGTGACAAAATATTGCGCTTAAAACGGGCATGTCTTTTTATCCAAAAATGAAATACTGCCCCTAGAGTCTTAACAGGTTTTAACTAAATCCTTAATCAAGGGACCAAGATGGCCAAATTGCTGGCCTGGAACTAGGAAGGTTGTACTCTACAAATATGGTTGTGTCCCAAATGGCACCATATTCCCTATATAATGCACTACTTTTGACTAGGGCCCATTTAGCTCTCGTCAAAAGTAGTGCACTATGTAGGGAATAGGGTACCATTTAGGACTTTGCTTATGTGAGGTCAGGTGCGAGAGGCCAGTTGCCCGGGGAAACCACTCGATAGCTGTTGAAGGCTTCAGAGATAATTTACACTGTATTGTCTTATTAGCCTTCAGAACACAAGCAACTTTTACTTCACGTCCTCTAGAAGAAAACCAGCGAAACAAACACATAGAGACAGAGAGACCCAGACAGAGACACAGAGAGAGAGAGGAGGCAGGGAAAGAGAGATAGATAGCGGGGAGGCAGATAGGGAGTCAGTGAGACAGCGAGAGAGAAGCAGACAAAAATGGAGTGGGGAGGAAGGGAGCGACACTCTATTGCCCACAGAATACATGATCAATTTCCTATTACCGTGATGGTGGCTGACATTTTCAGCTCCTTGGCGAACACAATGTCTGTAGCGGTGATAAAAGGCTGTTTGAATTTAATCCTCGCACTGGGAGAGTGGCACAAACCGAAGCTTCAATCAGTGAAATCATTTATTTAAATGAAGATGCTTCAATCAGTGAAATATGCCAATCCAAACCAAACATGCAAATTAGCGTACACTATTTATACAAAGGTATGTGGACAGCCCTTCAAATTAGTGGATTCAGCAATTTCAGCCACACCCGTTGCCGACGTATATAAAATCGAGCAAACAAGCATGCAATCTCCATAGAGAAACATTGTCAGTAGAATGACCATACAACGGTACAGCATACAATGACTTTCTAGTTGATTCTGTGCTTCCAACTTTGTGGCAACAGTTTAGGGAAGGCCCTTTCCTGTTTCAGCATTACAATGCCCCCGTGCACAAAGCGAGCTCCATACAGAAATGGTTTGTTAAGATTGGTGTGGAAGAACTTGACTGGCCTGTACAGAGCCCTGACCTCAACCCCATTGAACACCTTTGGGGTGAATTGGAACGTCGACTGTGAGCCAGGCCTAATCTCCCAACATCAGTGGCCGACCTCACTAATGTTCTTGTGGCTGAATGAAAACAAGTGCCAGCAGCCATGTTCCAACATCGAGTGGAAAACCTTCCCAGAATAGTGGAGGCTGTTATAACAGAAAAAGGAGGACCAACTCCATAATGTCCATGCATCAATATATCTCATTCATCTCTATACAATGCCTTCAGAAAGTATTCACACCTCTTGACTTTTTCCACATTTTGCTTTGTAAAATTGATTAATTAGCGATTTTTTTGTCACTGGTATACACACAATACCCCATAATGTCAAAGTGGAATTATGTTTTTCAAAATACATTTCAGTCTTCTGTGATGTATATAATTACTATTATATAGCCTGTAGGAAGGGTACCACATGAGGAAGGAGGATTTCTTCCCTGTAACGCACAGCGTTACAAGCTCAGTCCGATGATGCTGTGACACATCGCCCCAGACCATGACGGACCCTCCACCTCCAAATCGATCCCGCTCCAGACTACAGGCCTCGGTGTAACGCTCACTCCTTCGATGATAAACGCAAATCCGACCATAACTTCTGGTGAGACATAACCGCAACTCGTCAGTGAAGAGCACTTTTTGGCAGTCCTGTCTGGTCCAGCGACGGTGGGTTTGTGCCCATAGGTGATGTTGCTGCCGGTGATGTCTGGTAAGGACCTGCCTTACAACAGGCCTACAAGTCCAGGTGTGATGTTCGGATGTACCGATCCTGTGCAGGTGTTGTTACACGTGGTCTACCACTGCGAGGACGATCAACTGTCTGTCCTGTCTCCCTGTAGTGCTGTCTTAGGTGTCTCACAGTACGGACATTGCAATTTATTGCCCTGGCCACATCTGCAGTCCTCATGCCTCCTTGCAGCATATCTAAGGCACGTTCATGCAGATGAGCAGGGACCCTGGGCATCTGTCTTTTGGTGTTGTTCAGAGTCAGTAGAAAGGCCTTTAGTGTCCTAAGTTTTCGCAACTGTGACTTTAATTACCTACCGTCTGTAAGCTGTTAGTGTCTTAACGACAGTTCCACAGGTATATGTTCATTAATTGTTTATGGTTCATTAAACAAGCATGGGAAACAGTGTTTAAACCCTTTGCAATGAAGATCTGTGAAGTTATTTTGATTTTTACGCATTATCTTTGAAAGACACGGTCCTGGAAAAGGGGCGTTTATATATATATATGATTTATTACAGTGCCAAAATGGCACCCTATTCCCTACATAGGGCACTATTTTTCGATGCAGACATTTTCTCTCATGCTGGTGACAATCTAATTTCCCGCAGGAGATTGATAGTCTATTCTATACAACTGCGTCTCCCACGTGCGGCTTGAAGTCACCAAGACGAACAATCTGAGGCTTTCGTCACTTCTGGGGGAGGGGTCAATGAACTTAAATACCCCCTGGTGATGACTCCGACCTCAATCTGTCACTGCAGCTGAAGAGAGAGAGGGAAGGCGGAAGGGAGTGAGGGAGAGAGGGAGATATGGAGATAGGGAGATAGGGAGGGAGGAGCAGGAAAGGGAGGGAGGGCGAGAGATGGAGGGGACAGAGAGAGAGAGAGAGAGAGAGGGAGTGAGTGATAGTGAAGGATGCGGTGAGGGAGAGGGAGGGAAGGGAGAGAAAGAGAGGAGGGGAAGACAGAAAAGGGGTTGACAAAACATGCAGATGAGAGTTATACAGACACTGAGAAATGAAAAAGAAAGTGTGTTTGTTTGTTTGTTTGTTTGTTTGTTTGTTTGTCTGTCTGTCTGTCTGTCTGTCTGTCTGTCTGTCTGTCTGTCTGTCTGTCTGTCTGTCTGTCTGTCTGTCTGTCTGTCTGTCTGTCTGTCTGTCTGTCTGTCTGTCTGTCTGTCTGTCTGTCTGTCTGTGTGAGAGAGTGAGAGAGTGAGAGAGAGAAGCAAAGAGGACAGAAATAGAAAGGGAACCAAGAGTACAGCGGTGAACGTAAGGCGGTGCGTCGAGTACGACGTCCCAGCAAAATAAATAGTGGGGGAACACCGTAACGGTAAAACATGAGCCTATCACAATAGGTCAAGAAAACTGTAGCCTATTAAAGCATTATTTATTGTTACAGCCTGTTTTGGAAAAAAGAAAACATGACAATATATTGTCTTTGTCAATACATTGCATTCAGTGGGAAAATGTAGGTGTCAAATGGTTCATGATTTTTTCAATGGGAAAAGATGACTGTCACAGGGCAGACAGACAGACAGACAGACAGACAGACAGACAGACAGACAGACAGACAGACAGACAGACAGACAGACAGACAGACAGACAGACAGACAGACAGACAGACAGACAGACAGACAGACAGACAGACAGACAGACAGACAGACAGACAGACAGACAGACAGACAGACAGACAGACAGACAGACAGACAGACAGACAGACAGACAGACAGACAGACAGACAGACAGACAGACAGACAGAGACAGACAGACAGACAGACAGACAGACAGACACAGAGACAGACAGACAGACAGACACAGACAGACAGACAGACAGACAGACAGACAGACAGACAGACAGACAGACAGACAGACAGACAGACAGACAGACAGACAGACAGACAGACAGACAGACAGACAGACAGACAGACAGACAGACAGACAGACAGACAGACAGACAGACAGACAGACAGACAGACAGACAGTTTCAAGTATTTTTAATTTTTTTATTTAATCTTTATTTAACTAGGCAAGTCAGTTAAGAACTAATTCTTATTTACAATGACGGCCTACACCGGCCAAACCCGGACGACGCTGGGTCAATTGTGTGCCGCCCTATGGGACTCCTAATCAAGGTCGGTTGTGATACAGTCTGGATTCGTACCAGGGTGTCTGTAATAACGCATCTAGCACTGAGATGCAGTGCCTTAGATCCTTAGATCACTGCCCCACTCGGGAATCAATCTAAAATAATGTGACAATATTCTTTTCAGAATTAATTCTAACAAGTCACTTAGTTTCTACATCCAATAGAGGTCAAAAATGCTCTTAGGCCAATTGCATTAAAATGACATATTCCAGGTCATGACCGTCCTCCAGCAGCATCAGATGTCTCTTTCCAATCACCACTGGAAATATGTCACGAGTGGATGAATGTGCGTAGGTAGTATAGCAAAGGAGCCCTTTGAAGTGATTGTTTGACAATCAGATGAAAACATCATGACTGGCTGTGTTTATGCCACAATATTAGGTAAAACACTTTCTAAGTGAAATGACAAATCTTTACGACGAGGTCCACAGAGATCCTATTGAATGAATAGGGAAAGGGGATACCTAGTCCGTTGGACAACTTAAATCTACTTTTCAACCCTGCCCAAGTATAACACTTACCTGAGTGTCTTTCTGTACATGTCCTCCTCTGTGATGCCCAGGTAGGTGAGTCTTTCATTCCACACAGGGTTCAGGGTGTTGTGCACGATCTTGGTCTTCAGTTTGTTCGCCTGGGAGTGTTGAAGATCACAACAAAGCAGGGTTAAAACCCACATTGGCCCTAATGGGCAAAGTGCCAACCTATTTGGGAAACATTTCATGGTACAGGATAACCGTGTCAATAATAAATAACCAGTGGCAAGGGATTTCCCTACTCCGACAACGATTATGTGTAAAAACTCTTAATAGGTGCAAAATAAATGTGACGTTGGATGATAAGGCTATATCAACACACTGTATGCAATGTGTGCTAATAACAACAGTGGACCTTGCAGGCTCCCGGGAGCAGGTGCAGCTTGACGTAAGGATCGGCCAGGCCATTGAAATCCATCGGCTTCAGACCCTTGGAGGTAGAGGGGGATGGGGAAAGAAAAAAAGAGGATAGCGAGAGGGAGAATGAGGGGGGGTAGAGCATGTGGTGGGGATGAGAGAGAGAATATCAAGTCCAACTGACAACATCGATTGTGCACAGTCGAAGCCCTACACGGGTGGGAATATGAACAATTCATTATGAAACCTCACCAAACATCTATCTTACTGTAGTAGAGGATAATAATGGTAGAGGGGGAGGGGACAGGGTAGTACAGGATTACATGTAACGGGGATTACGTAATCCGAATGCAAATGTCAAGTAACTGTAATCAGCGTAAATACAACAAAAAAAATCTGATTACAGTTACATTCTTAAAAACAGCTGATTACATTTGGGATTACTTAGTATCAAGAGGGAAAATTGATAAAACTTTGTCAGCGTTGCTGTCATTTAGAGTACCCTCAAGATTCTAACATGCTCTCAAATATCATAGTGTTCTGCTGATTGCCCATCAATGGTGGATGGCTTCTTTTGTATTCAAACTGGTTGAATGAATAGGCAAGACTTCCATAACATTTACACCTGGCCTTCTGGTCAATCAGACTGCTTTGTCGCAGTCCACTTTCTCTCTCTCTCTCTCTCTCTCTCTCTCTCTCTCTCTCTCTCTCTCTCTCTCTCTCTCTCTCTCTCTCTCTCTCTCTCTCTCTCTCTCTCTCTCTCTCTCTCTCTCTCTCTCTCTCTCTCTCTCCTTTGTGTGCTCCATTGCGGGATAATTTTTGTCGTGATTGTTTTTCTTGCAATTCATTTATTGCGCAATGTCTTGAAAGCAAACAACTATTGTTACTGTAAAAGAGGGTCCCAGCTTTCTTTTGGTCAGAAAGTTATTTATCAACTCCTTATTGACCAAAGGGTACTCACGTCAGCCATTCAAGGTGAGTGAGTGCATAGGCCTATTCATTACATTTACTGATATCAATTACACGGCTAACTATTAGTCGCCTAAATATTAGGCTGGCGTTTCCCTGTTTCGATAATAAAATCGTAGCACCAATTGCCTAATATTGTCAAACCCAACATTCATGGCAATCGCTGTTTAAATTTTCAAACAAAAATACCCGGAATCATGCATTCCTGCTTGGACATGTTAGATTAAAGGCCCGGTGCATTCAAAAACTTGATTTACCTGTGTTTATATATATTTCCACGATATGAGGTTGGAATAATACTGTGACATTTTGAAAAGGATTACAACGTGCTTTTAGTGAACAAGCTCTTTGAAATGTTGGAGTTTTGGCTGGCCATCACCAGGCGGTAAATTAGTGAATTATAGGACGTCATGCTCTCACACAAGTCCCCAATTTGGAAATAGTCATATTTTAAAATTAAATAATGCTACAGTACAAACTTTTAAAACATTTTTAAATATGTCGGGGTGATAGAAGTGAACGTAATCCAAAAGTATTCAGATTACGTTACTCATTTTGAGTAATCCAAAGGATTATATTACTGATAACTTCATTGTCATGTAACTGTTATCAGTAACAGACTACATTTTTCTAGTAATCTGCCCAACACTGGGCAGGTATACTGTGGAGAGAGAGGAGTGGGGTGGTGTGTTGTGTTTTGAAACAAGAGGTGGGTTGGGGGGTAGAAAAGGAGCTCCATGCTGAGGGTAGAAAAGAGGGTGGCAGGCAATGGTGTAAAGTAAATTTTAAAATACTTTAATGTAATAGTCAAGTCGTTTTTTGAGGTACCTGTACTTTACTTTTCTATTTATATTTTTGACAACTTTTAATATTACTTCACAACATTCCTAAAGAAAAGTATGTACTTTTTACACCAAACATTTTCCCTGACTCCTAAAATTACTCATTACATTTTGAATTCTTAACAGGAAAATGGTCCAATTCAAGCACATACCAAGAGAACGTCCCTGGTCATCCCTACTGCCTCTGATCTGGTGGACTCACTAAATAGAGAACGTCCCTGGTCATCCCTACTGCCTCTGATCTGGTGGACTCACTAAACAGAGAACGTCCCTGGTCATCCCTACTGCCTCTGATCTGGTGAACTCACTAAACAGAGAACGTCCCTGGTCATCCCTACCGCCTCTGATCTGGTGGACTCACTAAACAGAGAACGTCCCTGGTCATCCCTACCGCCTCTGATCTGGTGGACTCACTAAACAGAGAACGTCCCTGGTCATCCCTCTGCCTTTGATCTGGTGGACTCACTAAACAGAGAACGTCCCTGGTCATCCCTACCGCCTCTGATCTGGTGGACTCACTAAACAGAGAACATCCCTGGTCATCCCTCTGCCTTTGATCTGGTGGACTCACTAAACAGAGAACGTCCCTGGTCATCCCTCTGCCTTTGATCTGGTGGACTCACTAAACAGGGAACGTCCCTGGTCATCCCTCTGCCTTTGATCTGGTGGACTCACTAAACAGAGAACGTCCCCGGTCATCCCTACCGCCTCTGATCTGGTGGACTCACTAAACAGAGAACATCCCTGGTCATCCCTCTGCCTTTGATCTGGTGGACTCACTAAACAGAGAACGTCCCTGGTCATCCCTCTGCCTTTGATCTGGTGAACTCACTAAACAGAGAACGTCCCTGGTCATCCCTCTGCCTTTGATCTGGTGGACTCACTAAACAGTGAGTCCGCCAATGTGTCCCTGGCTATCCGTAAATTATTATTATTATTTTGTAAATAATGCCATCTGGTTTGCTTTATATAAGGAATTAGAAATGATTATGCTTTTACTTTTGATACTTAAGTATATTTTAGCAATTACATTTACTTTTGATACTTACAGTAAGTATATTTAAAACCAAATAGTTTTAGACTTTTACTCAAGTAGTATTTTACTGGGTGACTTTCAATTTACTTGAGTCATTTTCTATTAAGGTATCTTTACTTTTACTCAAGTATGACAATTGGGTACTTTTTCCACCACTAGTGGCAGGTGGAGGATAGAGAGAGATGCTTGGAGAGAACAGTTTCTCTGAGACTCTGGGTTTGAGTGTAGCTACCTTGGCTTTGATTACAGTGCAGTGTAAGGAGCTGGTGGCTCGCTCATACAGCAGGTCAAACTCCAATGTCCCCAAGGCGGCTGAAAGACAGTAACAGAAATACAACTTTAATGTATGATTCCTTTATCCCACAAATCTATGTTATGGTTCTGGTCTCCACCCCATTACTTCACTTCATTACTCAACCACGTTACTTCATTTTTTTGTACACCCTGATACTTTATCCTTGTTACTCCGTTACGCCACCATGTTACTCCATCCGTGTTACTCTATTCTGTCACTTCACTCTGTTACTCCACTCTGTTACTCCACTCTGTAATTTCGCCCTGTTAACTCCATCATGTTACTCCACCCCGTTGTTCCACTCTATTTCTTTACCCTATTACTTCCCTCTGTTATTCCCCTCTGTTACATCACCCTGTTAGTCCACCCCATTACTCCACTCAATTACTCTACCCTCTTACTCCACTCTGTTACTCCACTGTGTTTCTACACCCACTTACTCCACCCTGTGCGACCCACTTACTCCACCCTGGGTATGTACTGCATTACTCTACCCTGTTGCTCCACTCTGATACTCCACTCCATAACCCTTCCACTCACTGCTGTCATCGCTGTCACAGCTGTCAATCTCGATTGATGTGTCCATGCTACCCATGGCCGACAACGTGCCCCCTCCGCCGTCTCCCATTGCCCCCGCCAACAGTGGGGACAACAGGCCGCCGCCGCCCCCTCCTCCTCCCCCTACTGCCCCTCCTCCGCTGCTGGGGCTGAGCGTGGCAGGAAACCCAGATGGATTGGCTGGATTCAACTCAGAGATGGAGGAAGTGGGCGAGAGGCGGGGAAAGTAGGCAGAGATCTGTCGTATGGGGCGGATTGGCCCGGGACAGACGTCAATGGCCATGTGTTCCTGGATGGAGATGGTCAGGCGCTTGTTTCCCTTTCGCACAGTCATAGGGCTGGAGGGGGAAAGAAACAGTTGTTATAGTCAGGGAATAGACACAAATCATGATATTGACCTTGAGGATATATTCAGTTGTGGTACTTAGTCTTTGATGACATCTGATCCTTTTTTCCATCTAACCACTTTGTGTTTTCCAACTCAGTCCCGGGGTTGTAGGTATCAAGCGATTCAGTGTAAGTTTCCACATTTTGTTGTGTTACAAAGTGGGATTAAAATGGATTTAATTGTAATTTTTTGTCAACGATCTACACAAAATACTAACATTAACATTTGTAAAAAAATATATGAAAAATAAAACACATACAGTATATATTCATTAGATAAGTATTCATGTTAGATACGCATTCATGAGTCAATACACTTTTGGCGGTGATTACAGCAGTGAGTCTTAGCGATTTCTACACCTGGATTGCGCAACATTTGCTCATTATTCTTTTCAAAATTATTCAAGCTCTGCCAAATTTGGTTGTTGATCAATGCTAGACAACCATTTTCAGGTCTTGCCATAGATTTCAAGCAGATTTAGGTCAAAACTGTAACTTGGTCACTCAGGAACAACCACTGTCTTCTTGGTAAGCAACTCCAGTGTTGATTTGGCCTTGTGTTTCAGGTTATTGTCCTGCTGAAAGGTGAACTAATCTTCCAGTGTCTGGTGGAAAGCAGACGGAACCAGATTTTCCTCTAGGATTTTGCCCGTGCTCAAATCCATTCCGTTTCTTTTTTATCCTGAAAAACGATTACAAGCATACCCATAACATGATGCAGCCACCACTATGCTTGAAAATATGGAGAGTGGTACTCAGTAATGTGTTGCATTGGATTTGCTCCAAACATAACACTTTTTCTATTCAGGACAAAATGTTTATTGTTTTGCAAAACAATGTGTAGTATTACTTTCGTGCCTTGTTACAAACAGGATGCATGTTGTGGAATAATTGTGATTTGTACAGGCTTCCTTCTTTTCACTCAGTCAATTAGGTTAATATTGTGGAGTAACTACAAAGTTGTGGATCCATCCTCAGTTTTTTCCTATCACGGGCATTAAACTTTAACTGTTTTCACCTTTGGCCTCACAGCGAAATCCCTGGGCAGTTTCCTTCCTCTCCGGCAACTGAGTTAGGAAGGATGCCTGTATCTTTGCAGTGACTGGGTGTATTGATACACCATCCAAAGTGTATTTAATAAGAACATACGCACACCCAGGTACTTTCCGCAGGAGCTGGAGTTGTAGGCAAACTCATGGAAAACACTGCTGCTCATGCTCGCAGGTGAAATTTATTAACAACGTTTCGACCCTTAGGTCTTCATCAGGCATCCATATCCCCGGTGTGGGTGGAAGGTCCTATATATGTATAGGGGCAGTACTCAGTGACATCACTTCCTGAAACAGGAGGTAAATTCTTTAAAAAATATATTTTCACAATATTAACATTCAATGTATCAAAATATATGATCATACACAGGGAATGTGATCAATATTTACAGTAATATACATGCAATATTCAATTTGGATTTTTTTAAACAACTATTTAGACATATTGAAACTATAGAAACAGTTCCAAGTCAAACTCCTCATTAAGGCCAAGAAGAGACAGCGTGTTGAGCCTGTAGATTCAGAAAGATTCCCTTTGAAGAAGTTTCTTCTCAATGTACCCTCCTCTGTGTGACATCTTGACCATTTCTATTCCAATTTATCTCAGAGAGCTAATAGGATGTCCAGCTTGTACAAAATGAGAAGTAACTAGATTTTTGTCTCACCTGTCCGTATATTGCTGCGGTGCTCACTGATCCGTGTCTTAAAGCTTCCACTGGTTTTCCCTATGTAAGACAGACCACAAGGACATTTCAACATGTAAATAATATTGGTGGAAATGCAGGTAATCAGGCCCTTGATCTTAAAGGCCCTTGATCTTAAATCTTTGTCCTGTGGGTAAATTACATTTGTAATTACCCTCCAGAACCTTGTCCAAAAACGTTTCCCTTTTCTCTGGTGGGTAATCAGATTTAACCACAATATCTCTCACATTGGGGGTCTTTTAAAACCCATGCGTGGGGGATATTTAAAAATGGGTTTCAATTGAGGGTCAGAATCAATCATGTACCCGTGTTTCCTGATACTGTCCTTAAATGTCTTCCCCAATGGTGAGTATTGGGGTAAAGCATGATGGGACATGGTCTGCTTCTTCTTTTACTTTTGTGGTAAACCTTCAAAACAATCATTGGCATGTTTTACCCAATTGTCTTTTGTACCCCCTTTCCTTAAATCTTTGTGTGAGGTCCGTGGTCTGTTTCTGATAAGAAGCATCAGAGCTGCATATTCTTCTGACACGACTGAATTGACTTATAGGGAGACTTTTAAAAAGTGGACGTGGATGAAAGCTGTTACCTCTAAGGAGGGTATTTCTGTCCGTAGGTTTCCTATAGAGGGAGGGTTCGTCCTTAATAACCATCACATCAAGAAAACTGATTTGTGATTGGTCATAGTTAATGGTGAAGTGAAGGTGTTCATTCATAGTCTTTAGGTAAGTGTCACACCCTGATCTGTTTCACCTGTCTTTGTGATTGTCTCCACCCGCCTCCAGGTGTCGCCCATCTTCCCCATTATCCCCTGTGTTTTTAGACCTGTGTTCTCTGCTAGTCTGTTGCCAGTTCATCGTGTTTGTTTAAGCCAACCAGAGTTTTGTGTCTCAGCTCCTGCTTTTTCCAGTTTCTCTTTTCTCGCCTTCCTGCTTTTGACCCTGTCCTGACTCTGAGCCCGCCTGTCTGACCACTCTGCCTGCCCCTGTGCCTGCCTGCCGACCTGTACCGTTGCCCACCTCTGGATTACCGACCTCTTCCTGACGCCGAGTCTGCCTGCCGCCAAGTACTGTTGCCCCACCTCTGGTTTACTGACCCCTGCCTGCCTTGACCTGGCTATTGCCTGCCCGTTGGGATATTAAACTATTGTTTATTCGATGTGGTCTGCATCTGGGAATTCCAAAAGTTCTTCCTGGGCGCCTGTATAGATCACAAATGTCATCCAAATATCTCAGAATTAGGAGAATATTGGGGAGAAAAGGGTTAAGGTCTGGATTCAGCACCACCTGTTTTTCAAACATTCCTAGACATAGGAGAGCATAATTAGGAGCCATAGTGCTCTATCGCTGTCCCTTTGGTCTGAAGGAAAAAGTCTCCCCTGAAAATAAAATAGTTGGAGGTTAGTATATGTATATATATGTATATATGCCATTTAGCAGACGCTTTTATCCAAAGCGACTTACAGTCATGTGTGCATACGTACGAGTTCAGCCAAGTCCACAGTACAATTGGTGCTGGGTACAGCATTAGGGGGACGTTCATTGAGTTAGAACTTGAGGGACCCTAGGCCGCCTTGATGGGGGTTGTTAGTATATAGACTGGTAACATCAAAAGTACACAATAGAATTTTCAGGTATATGATCCACAGATTTAAAAAAATGTATAAAATCAATAGTCTCTAGTATACGTGGGGAGGGAGATCGCCCAGAGTTTCACAAAATGGTCTACAAAGTTAGAGATATTATCTGTCAGAGATCCATTACTACTCACAGTGGGCCTGCCTGGTATAGGTGGTGTCATGCTCTTGTGAATTTTGGGTAGAGAGTATTAATACAAGTGTGGTTGGGCAGTCAACTTTCATAAACTCATTTGGTCTTTGCAATTTCCCCTTCATTCATACATTTTGTCAGAGACTTGAATTGATTAGTTTGGTACTTTATTTTTCAGATTCTTTCTCTGCTTTGGACATATTGTGGAATACCTTGTTTTTTTCTTAGCCAGGAGATTATGTACATCTTTCTTATCTAGGCGGCCATATGTTTCGAGGTGTTATCTTTTAGGTGGTAAAAATGTGCTTTTCCTCTTAAAATATGTATTTTCCCTTGTCATGTCCTCAGGGCGAGAGTCAGGTTCATTGTCATTCAGGTTATCAATGGGAAAAACATTAGCACTGTTTCCTGTCTGGTTACTAATATAGTTCAATAGATTAACATTGGCAAGTGCATAGGGAACTTAGCCAATCTCAAACTGAGGAAACTATTGAAAGTCTATAACTGTATCAAAGTCCTTGGCCTGAGATGTTGGGAAAATGATCCCTTACCTAGGGCAGATGAACATGTATCAGATACGGTAATAAACCTGTCCAACAGGTGTGTCTTTTGCTCCATGTGTGGTGTGGAGATTTCGGGTGTTACCGTCTTCGTACGTAGTCCTCTCCTGCATTTCTTGCGGGGACGCAGAGTTGGCGGTGGTCGTGATGACAGCCTATTCGATGACGTCGTCCATCGGGATTCCCCCAAAAATACATTCCGGCTCTGGATTGGCCACTGGAGTCAGATGTGAGGGAGTTGGTTGATCGCCACATTAATGGCCCTCTAGGATTATGGCTGGGCTGGCATATACCATTCCAGCTTGCTTGTGGGGGAGTGCCAATTGGCACTCCAGTCTCCGGCCATCCCTCCAAAAATATACCTTCTACTCCTTGTAGTCCGCAGTATCACGCTCAAACCTTTTCCGCTTGTTTGTCTTTTTGAAGGTTTAACACAGTTGGAAAGCCTTCAACCAAAAGACAAAGAAAAATCAGAACATGTCCTATCATGCTTTACCCAATACTCACCATTGGGGAAGGCATTTAAGGACAGTATCAGGAAGCACTGGTACATTATTGATATTGACCCTCAATTGAAACCTATTTTTAAATATCCCCCACATACAGTGGGGAGAACAAGTATTTGATACACTGCCGATTTTGCAGGTTTTCCCACTTACAAAGCATGTAGTGGTCTGTAATTTTTTATCATAGGTACACTTCAACTGTGAGAGACGGAATCTAAAACAAAAATCCAGAAAATCACATTGTATGATTTTTAAGTAATTCATTTGAATTTTATTGCATGACATAAGTATTTGATACATCAGAAAAGCAGAACCAAATATTTTGTACAGAAACCTTTGTTTGCAATTATAGAGATCATACGTTTCCTGTAGTTCTTGACCAGGTCTGCACACACTGCAGCAGGGATTTTGGCCCACACCTCCATACAGACCTTCTCCAGATCCTTCAGGTTTCGGGGCTGTCGCTGGGCAATACGGACTTTCAGCTCCCTCCAAAGATTTTCTATTGGGCATCCATCCTCCCCTCAATATGGTGCAGTCGTCCTGTCCTCCTTGCAGGAAAGCTTCCCCAAAGAATGATGTTTCCACCTCCATGCTTCATGGTTGGGATGGTGTTCTTGGGGTTGTACTCATCCTTCTTCTTCCTTCAAACACGGCGAGTGGAGTTTAGACCAAAAAGCTCTATTTTTGTCTCATCAGACCACATGACCTTCTCCCATTCCTCCTCTGGATCATCCAGATGGTCATTGGCAAACTTCAGACGGGCCTGGACATGCGCTGGCTTGAGCAGGGGGACCTTGGTGCGCTGCAGGATTTTAATCCATGATGGCGTAGTGTGTTACTAATGGTTTTCTTTGAGACTGTGGTCCCAGCTCTCTTCAGGTCATTGACCAGGTCCTGCCGTGTAGTTCTGGGCTGATCTCTCACCTTCCTCATAATCATTGATATCACACAAGGTGAGATCTTGCATGGAGCCCCAGACCAAGGGTGATTGACCGTCATCTTGAACTTCTTCCATTTTCGAATAATTGTGCCAACAGTTGTTGCCTTCTCACCAAGCTGCTTGCCTATTGTCCTGTAGCCCATCCCAGCCTTGTGCAGGTCTACAATTTTATCCCTGATGACCTTACACAGCTCTCTGGTCTTGGCCATTGTGGAGAGGTTGGAGTCTGTTTGATTGAGTGTGTGGACAGGTGTCTTTTATACAGGTAACGAGTTCAAACAGGTGCAGTTAATACAGGTAATGAGTGGAGAACAGGAGGGATCCTTAAAGAAAAACTAACAGGTCTGTGAGAGCCAGAATTCTTACTGGTTGGTAGGTGATCAAATATTTATGTCATGCATTTTCTGGATTTTTGTTTTAGATTCTGTTTCTCACAGTTGAAGTGAACCTATGATAAAAATTACAGACATCTACATGCATTGCAAGTAGGAAAACCTGCAAAATCGGCAGTGTATCAAGTACTTGTTCTCCCCACTTTATGGGTTTTAAAAGACCCCCAAATGTGAGAGATATTCCGGTTAAATCTGATTACCCACCAGAGAAAAGGGAAAGGAAGGTATTTACAAATGTGGCCAATGTACTCAACGCAGCTTTACATACAAATGCAACTAATTTAATTGAATTCCACTTTGATATTATGGTGTATTGTGTGTAGGCCAGTGACAAAAACATCTACATTTAATAAATGTCTAATTCAGGCTGTAACACAAGAACATGTGGAAAAAGTCAGTGAATACTTTCTGAAGGCTCTGTAAAAGGCGAAATTGATCCTGAATTATCAGTCCAGCCATGGGGCCATGATTGGTAATTTACCTGTTTTACACAGTGCTTTCAAATATTCTGCACACATACAAGTATTTGATAAGTCCCTCAGTCGAACACAGATTTAACCACAAAGACCAGGGAGGTTTTACACTGCCTCACAAAGAAGGGCACCTATTGGTAGGTGGGTTGTGCCGTGGCAGAGATCTTTGTGGGCTATACTCAGCCTTGTCTCAGGATGGTAAGTTGGTGGTTGAAGATATCCCTCTAGTGGTGTGGGGGCTGTGCTTTGGCAGAGTGGGTGGGGTTATAACCTTCTAGTTTGGCCCTGTCCGGGGGTGTCCTCGGATGGGGCCACAGTGTCTCCTGGTCCTTCCTGTCTCAGCCTCCAGTATTTATGTTGCAGTAGTTTATTATATCTGGAGTCCTTCTCCTGTCCTATTCGGTGTCCTGTGTGAATTTAAGTGTGCTCTCTCTAATTCTCTCTTTCTCTCTTTCTTTCTCTCTCTCTCTCGGAGGACCTGAGCCCTAGGACCATGCCTCAGGACTACCTGACATGATGACTCCTTGCTGTCCCCAGTCCACATGGCCGTGCTGCTGCTCCAGTTTCAACTGTTCTGCCTTATTATTATTGGACCATGCTGGTCATTTATGAACATTTGAACATCTTGGCCATGTTCTGTTATAATCTCCACCCGGCACAGCCAGAAGAGGACTGGCCACCCCACATAGCCTGGTTCCTCTCTAGGTTTCCTAGCCACCGTGCTTCTACATCTGCATTGCTTGCTGTTTGGGGTTTTAGGCTGGGTTTCTGTACAGCACTTTGAGATATCAGCTGATGTATGAAGGGCTACCGTAATTGCTGGATTATTAAGCGCACCTGAATATAAACCGCACCCACTGAATTATTTAAAAATATGTATTTTGTACATAAATAAGCCGCACATGTCTATAAGCCTCAGGTGCCTACCGGTACATTGAAACAAATGAACTTGGTCACTATCTTCCTCCTCCTGTGCACTGAAACCACTGAAGTCATCTCCTTCGGTGTCGGAGTTGAATAGCCTCAGAATTGCTTGGATCGAATGTTGGATCGTTTTCATTGTCCCTCTCGTCACTTTCATCCGGAGGCAAATACCCCGCTGAGCTTCGCTCCGGTCATAGCATCGGCACTTCGCTCCGCAGGTAGTATAACTTTTTCATTACATTTCATTACATTTCATTATAGCACAACGGTTTGATTTGTCTAATCTTAGCAATTTCTTCTTAGCTAGCTACATAGCCGTCTTTGTATCAAAGATAATTGCGTAATTATCGTATTTCGCCGTCCTAACGTAGTCTTCACTGCTTTGCCCAGCAGCTAGCCAGCTAGCCAGCTAGCTAACGTCCACCGATTAGCTGCACTGTAGAAACTATTACACTCAACTGAACGACTTGATTTGTGTAGTGTTAGCTAGCTACATAGCTGTCTTTGCTGTCTTCGTATCCAAGATAATTGTGTAGTTTAGAGTGTGTAGTCTTAGAGTGATTATCTTAATTTACCGAGGTTAGCTAGCCAGCTATTTGTCGTCCTTAACGTAGGAGACTCTGCTAGCTAGCCAACAGCTAGCCAACAGCTAGCCAACAGCTAGCCAACAGCTAGCCAACGTCTTCTGAATAGAACTCAACAACCCGGTCGCATTCACAGGTAGTATCACATTTTCATTTCATTTCATTACAGTACAACGGTTTGATTTGTTTGATCGTAGCTAGCTACATAGCTAGCTACATAGCCGTCTTTGTATCAAAGATAATTGTGTAGTCTAGAGCGATTTTCTAGGTTAGCTAGCCAGCTATTGTCGTTCTTTTAACGCAACGTAACGTAATCAACTCTGCTAGCTAGCCAGCTAGCCCCCGAATAGCAGCACTGTCGAAACTATTACACTCAACGGAACGACTTGATTAGTGTAGTGTCAACAACGCAGCCACTGCCAGCTAGCCTACTTCAGCAGTACTGTATCATTTTAATCATTTTAGTCAATAAGATTCTTGCTACGTAAGCTTAACATTCTGAACATTCGAGACGTGTAGTCCACTTGTCATTCCAATCTCCTTTGCATTAGCGTAGCCTCTTCTGTAGCCTGTCAACTATGTGTCGGTCTATCCCTGTTCTCTCCTCTCTGCACAGACCATACAAACGCTCCACACCGCGTGGCCGCGGCCACCCTAATCTGGTGGTCCCAGCGCGCACGACCCACGTGGAGTTCCAGGTCTCCGGTAGCCTCTGGAACTGCCGATCTGCGGCCAACAAGGCAGAGTTCATCTCAGCCTATGCCTCCCTCCAGTCCCTCGACTTCTTGGCACTGACGGAAACATGGATCACCACAGACAACACTGCTACTCCTACTGCTCTCTCTTCGTCCGCCCACGTGTTCTCGCACACCCCGAGAGCTTCTGGTCAGCGGGGTGGTGGCATCGGGATCCTCATCTCTCCCAAGTGGTCATTCTCTCTTTCTCCCCTTACCCATCTGTCTATCGCCTCCTTTGAATTCCATGCTGTCACAGTTACCAGCCCTTTCAAGCTTAACATCCTTATCATTTATCGCCCTCCAGGTTCCCTCGGAGAGTTCATCAATGAGCTTGATGCCTTGATAAGCTCCTTTCCTGAGGACGGCTCACCTCTCACAGTTCTGGGCGACTTTAACCTCCCCACGTCTACCTTTGACTCATTCCTCTCTGCCTCCTTCTTTCCACTCCTCTCCTCTTTTGACCTCACCCTCTCACCTTCCCCCTACTCACAAGGCAGGCAATACGCTCGACCTCATCTTTACTAGATGCTGTTCTTCCACTAACCTCATTGCAACTCCCCTCCAAGTCTCCGACCACTACCTTGTATCATTTTCCCTCTCGCTCTCATCCAACACCTCCCACACTGCCCCTACTCGGATGGTATCGCGCCGTCCCAACCTTCGCTCTCTCTCCCCCGCTACTCTCTCCTCTTCCATCCTATCATCTCTTCCCTCTGCTCAAACCTTCTCCAACCTATCTCCTGATTCTGCCTCCTCAACCCTCCTCTCCTCCCTCTCTGCATCCTTTGACTCTCTATGTCCCCTATACTTCCAGGCCGGCTCGGTCCCCCCCGCTCCGTGGCTCGATGACTCATTGCGAGCTCACAGAACAGGGCTCCGGGCAGCCGAGCGGAAATGGAGGAAAACTCGCCTCCCTGCGGACCTGGCATCCTTTCACTCCCTCCTCTCTACATTTTCCTCCTCTGTCTCTGCTGCTAAAGTCACTTTCTACCACTCTAAATTCCAAGCATCTGCCTCTAACCCTAGGAAGCTCTTTGCCACCTTCTCCTCCCTCCTGAATCCTCCCCCCCCTCCTCCCTCTCTGCAGATGACTTCGTCAACCATTTTGAAAAGAAGGTCGACAACATCCGATCCTCGTTTGCTAAGTCAAACGACACCGCTGGTTCTGCTCACACTGCCCTACCCTGTGCTCTGACCTCTTTCTCCCTCTCTCTCCAGATGAAATCTCGCGTCTTGTGACGGCCGGCCGCTCAACAACCTGCCCGCTTGACCCTATCCCCTCCTCTCTTCTCCAGACCATTTCCGGAGACCTTCTCCCTTACCTCACCTCGCTCATCAACTCATCCCTGACCGCTGGCTACGTCCCTTCCGTCTTCAAGAGAGCGAGAGTTGCACCCCTTCTGAAAAAACCTACACTCGATCCCTCCGATGTCAACAACTACAGACCAGTATCCCTTCTTTCTTTTCTCTCCAAAACTCTTGAACGTGCCGTCCTTGGCCAGCTCTCCCGCTATCTCTCTCTGAATGACCTTCTTGATCCAAATCAGTCAGGTTTCAAGACTAGTCATTCAACTGAGACTGCTCTCCTCTGTATCACGGAGGCGCTCCGCACTGCTAAAGCTAACTCTCTCTCCTCTGCTCTCATCCTTCTAGATCTATCGGCTGCCTTCGATACTGCGAAATATCAGATCCTCCTCTCCACCCTCTCCGAGTTGGGCATCTCCGGCACGGCCCACGCTTGGATTGCGTCCTACCTGACAGGTCGCTCCTACCAGGTGGCGTGGCGAGAATCTGTCTCCTCACCACGCGCTCTCACCACTGGTGTCCCCCAGGGCTCTGTTCTAGGCCCTCTCCTATTCTCGCTATACACCAAGTCACTTGGCTCTGTCATAACCTTACATGGTCTCTCCTATCATTACTATGCAGACGACACACAATTAATCTTCTCCTTTCCCCCTTCTGATGACCAGGTGGCGAATCGCATCTCTGCATGTCTGGCAGACATATCAGTGTGGATGACGGATCACCACCTCAAGCTGAACCTCGGCAAGACGGAGCTGCTCTTCCTCCCGGGGAAGGACTGCCCGTTCCATGATCTCGCCATCACGGTTGACAACTCCATTGTGTCCTCCTCCCAGAGCGCTAAGAACCTTGGCGTGATCCTGGACAACACCCTGTCGTTCTCAACTAACATCAAGGCGGTGGCCCGTTCCTGTAGGTTCATGCTCTACAACATCCGCAGAGTACGACTCTGCCTCACACAGGAAGCGGCTCAGGTCCTAATCCAGGCACTTGTCATCTCCCGTCTGGATTACTGCAACTCGCTGTTGGCTGGGCTCCCTGCCTGTGCCATTAAACCCCTACAACTCATCCAGAACGCCGCAGCCCGTCTGGTGTTCAACCTTCCCAAGTTCTCTCACGTCACCCCGCTCCTCCGCTCTCTCCACTGGCTTCCAGTTGAAGCTCGCATCCGCTACAAGACCATGGTGCTTGCCTACGGAGCTGTGAGGGGAACGGCACCTCAGTACCTCCAGGCTCTGATCAGGCCCTACACCCAAACAAGGGCACTGCGTTCATCCACCTCTGGCCTGCTCGCCTCCCTACCACTGAGGAAGTACAGCTCCCGCTCAGCCCAGCCAAAACTATTCGCTGCTCTGGCCCCCCAATGGTGGAACAAACTCCCTCACGACGCCAGGACAGCGGAGTCAATCACCACCTTCCGGAGACACCTGAAACCCCACCTCTTTAAGGAATACCTAGGATAGGATAAGTAATCCCTCTCACCCCCCTTTAAGATTTAGATGCACTATTGTAAAGTGACTGTTCCACTGGATGTCATAAGGTGAATGCACCAATTTGTAAGTCGCTCTGGATAAGAGCGTCTGCTAAATGACTTAAATGTAATGTAAATGAGCTCATGCTGCCCCTTCAACACGCAGCAGTCCAGCCTTTCGAAACCTGTTGATGATAGTGGATTTTTTGACAATGCTCCACGCTGTCAGGACCCACTGGCAAACTTGACCATAAGTTGCTCTTCGCATGCAGCCTGTTTTAGTGAAGGATTTCTCCCCACTTGTCATCCAAGCCTCCCACTGAACAAGGAGCGCCACCTTAAATGCACGATTTACACTGATGTCGAGTGGCTGCAAACACTTTGGGCCATCTGCTTTTCTTCCCTCTGAAAGCTTTTCTTGTCTTTTTGCACTGAGTCAGTTCCTCACGCTGCTGTTTCCAACATCTTATCATCGACTCATTAAGACCAAGCTCCTGTGCAGCAGCTCTATTTCCTTTTCCAACAGCCAGATTGATCGCCTTCAACTTGAAATCTGCATCATATGCATTTCTCCGTGTCTTTGCCATGATGAGGGTGACAAAATTACTACCTTAATCAGAATGATGGGAAGTTTGAGCGTGCTCAATTTACTTCACATTATGTGACGGTGCTCAGTTTTTTTGGCGTCATGAATATTGCGAAAGCGGGAAAAATCCATAAATTAGCCGCATCATTGTATAAACCGCGAGGTTCAAAGTGTGGGAATAAAGTAGCGGCTTATAGTCCAGAAATTACGGTATATAAATACATTTGATTTGATTTAGTAAAAATATAAAAAGCAGACATGAATATCCCCTTGAGCATGTATCACTACACCTAATCACTACAAAGATACACGCGTCCTTCTAAATTCAGTTGCCGGAGAGGAAGGAAACCACTCAGGGATTTCACCACAGGGCCAATGGTGACTTTAAAACAGTTATAGAAGAAAACTGAGGATGGATCAACAATATTGCAGTTACTCCAAAATACTAGGAAGGAAGTCTGTACAGAATAAAAAATATTCCAAAACATGGATCCTGTTCACAACAAGGCACTAAAGTACAACAGCAAAAAATGCATCAAAGCCATTCACGTTTTGTCCTAAATACAAAGTGTGGTTTACTTGACACCTACATTACATGACCAAAAGTATACACCTGCTCGTCAAACATTTCATTCCAAAATCATGGGCATTAATATGGAGTTGGCCACCACTATGCTGCTATAACAGCCTCCACTCTTCTGGGAAGGCTTTCTACTAGATGTTGAAATGTTGCGCTGGGGACTTGCTTCCAGTAAGCCACAAGAGCATCAGTGCGGTTGGGCACTGATGTTGGGCGATTAGACTTGGCTTGCAGTTGGCATTCCAATTCATCCCAAAGGTGTTTGATGGGGTTGAGGTCAGGGCTCTGTGTAGGCCAGTCAAGTTCTTCCACACCAATCTCGACAAACCATTTCTGTATGGACCTCGCTTTGTGCACGGGGGTAATGCTTTTGTCATGACTTCCGCCGAAGTTGGTGCCACCCCTTGTTCGGGTGGCGTTCGGCGGTCGACGTCACCGGCTTTCTAGCCTCCATCGATCTACATTTCTTTTTCCATTTGTTTTGTCTTGATTGTACACACCTGCTTTCCATTACGTTATAATTTATTCCGTATTTAACCCTCTGGTTCCATCATGGTTTTGTGCGTGTTTATTGTTGTCAAGTTGTCTCGTTAATGTGCTCTCGATATTCATTCTCCTTGATAGAAGACTGTTTGTTGAGTAAAGTTACAATTATTACTCATCTCTGTGTCCTGCGCCTGACTCCACCTTACCCACAGCACCTAGACTATTTACAGTCTTGCTGAAACGGGAATGGGCCTTCTCTGAACTGTTGCCATAAAGTTGGAAGCAAAGAACCGTCTAGAATGCCATTGTATGCTGTAGCATTAAGATTTTCCTTCACTGGAACTAAGGAGCTTAGCCATAAAAGAAGCCCCAGACCATTATTCCTCCTCCACCAAACCTTACAGTTGACACTATGCATTGAGGCAGGTAGCGTTCTCCTGGCATCAGCCAAACCCAGATTTATCTGTCGGACTGCCAGCTGGTGAAGCGTGATTCATCACTCCAGAAAACTCCAGAAAACGCATTTCCACTGCTCCAAATTTCAATGGCAGCGAGCTTTACATCACTCCAGCCTACACTTGGCATTGCGCTGACTTATCTTAGGCTTTTGTGTGGCTGTTAGGCCATGGAAAGCCATTTCATGAAGCTGCCGACACAAACTTTTGTATGTACACTGTAGCTTCATAATGCCAGGTCGCAATTGTAAATGAGAACTTGTTCTCAACTTGCCTACCTGGTTAAATAAAGGTGAAATAAAATAAATAAAAAATAATTCATTATAGCGCAGTCATAATCATGTCATAATATGTCACAACAGCTGACATAATTTGTCATAACCTGTCATAATATGATCATAACACTGTCATGACCCATATATTTACAGTTGTTGTGACATACTGTATATTGTGTTATTTTATGTCTGGTTATGAGTCAAAACCCGCATTTATTCAAATCATCTTTTTATCTGCCAGGAAGTTTCCTTTAGTTTGAACGTTAGTGTCATGCCTTGGTCATTGTATTTTGTGTTTTCGTTATATATTTGTTCAGGCCAGGGTGTGACATGGGTTTATTGTGTTGTCGTATTGGGGTTTTTGTAAGCATTGGGATTGTGGTTGATTAGGGGTGTGTCTAGTATATGCTTGGCTGCCTGAGGCGGTTCTCAATCAGAGTCAGGTGATTCTTGTTGTCTCTGATTGGGAACCATATTTAGGTAGCCTGGGTTTCACTGTGTATTTCGTGGGTGATTCTTCCTGTCTCTGTGTTAGTGTTCACCAGGCAGGCTGTATAGGTCACGGTTCGTTTTGTTGTTTTGTATATTTATTAAGTTATTTCATGTATCGCTCATCTACATTAAAGACATGGGTAACCACCACGCTGCATTTCGGTCCGACTCTCTTTCGACAAACGAACGCCGTTACAGTTAGTTTCTTAAATCCTTTGTTGTTGTTGTTGTAATTCATTATTTTCCGGTGTTTTATTTCATTGTATTTTGAATAACTTCTAGAAAATACACTTCGTGACACTGTCATAAAGCATTATGACCATCGCGTGTGTCACTTTGCTGGGACTAAGAAAATGATAATGATAATTTAATATTGTCAATTTCATAAAATGTTATTAAATAAAAAATACTGTTGACAAATAGGCTATGATGTAATGGAATGTTTTGCCTTCTGTGGTAGGTTTTACGTGTTTTGACACTTATGTACAGTGCCTTGCGAAACCCGCCCCCAATTTTTCAATTTTTGATTTGTTAAAAAAGTTTGAAATATCCAATAAATGTCGTTCCACTTCATGATTGTGTCCCACTTGTTGTTGATTCTTCACAAAAAAATACAGTTTTATATCTTTATGTTTGAAGCCTGGAATGTGGCAAAAGGTCGCAAAGTTCAAGGGGGTCGAATACTTTCGCAAGGCACTGTAGGTGTCATAACCAGCCGTACAATAACGCAATATATCTCACAACAGGTCTAAATATAGAAGTCATGACAGTGTTATGACTATTATGCCAGGTTATGACACATTATGTCAGCTGTTATGACATTTTGTCATCATTATAACTGTGGCATAACGTGTTATGATGCTAGGAGTGAAGTTAATTGTTACCAAAAGGGTTGTGTTTTTGGCAAATCCAAAACAACACATTACTGAGTACCACTCTCCATATTTTTAAGCATAGTGGTGGCTACATCATGTTATGGGTATGCTTGTAATTGTTAAGGAATGGGGAGTTTTTCCAGTATAAAAAATTAACAGAATTGAGCTAAGCACAGGAAAAATCCTAGAGGAAAAACTGGTTCAGTCTGTTTCCACTTGACACTGGGAGATGAATTCACTTTTCAGCAGGACGATAAATAACCTAAAACACAATTCCAAATCTACACTGGAGGGAGTTGCTTCCCAAGAAGACAGTGAATGTGTGGCCGAGTTACAGTTTTGACTTAATTCTGCTTGAAAATCTATGGCAAGACCTGACATTGGTTGTCTAGCAAGGATCAGCAACCAATTTGACAGAGCTTCAATAATTATGAAAATAATATTGGGCAAATGCTGCACAATCCAGCTGTGGAAAGCTCTTAGAGACTTACCCAGAAATACTCACAGCTGTAAACACTGTCAAAGGTGCTTCCTTAATGTATTGACTTGGGGGTGTAAATACATACAGAACCAGTCAAAAGTTTGGATACACCTACTCTTTATTTATACTATTTTATACATTGTAGAATAATAGGGAAGACATCAAAACTATGGAATAACACACGTGGAATCATGTAGTAACCAAAAGAAAGTGTTTAAAAAATCCAAATATATTTGAGATTCTTTAAATAGCCACCTTTTAACTTGATGACAGCTTTAAAACCCTTTTTTAGTTACTACATGATTCCATGTGTTATTTCATAGTTTTGATGTCTTCATTATTATTCTACAATGTAGAAAATAGTTAAAATAAAGAAAAACCCTTGAATGAGTAGGTGTTCTAAAACTTTTGACCGGTAGTGTACCTCACAGTCTTAGCCACGATGAAAGCTATTGATGAGCTTTCCGAGCATAACCAAATTGTGATTAAACCTGCCTATAAAGGCGGCGCTATTGTCATCCAGAATCTATCAGACTATAAGACAGAAGCCTATCGCCAGCTGTATGATTCATATTTCTATAGGAAACTTAAGGCCGAACCTTAAAGCCGTGATTTTCAGACTAAGATAGCTAACAGTGCGCACCCTAATGCACTTAAAAACGAGTGCCAATCCCACTGATGTTGACATCTACAGGGCTGCAGCCATGAAACAGCCTTTATTCGACAGAGATGAACCTTCCCAGGTCGTGGAGGAAGCGTGCTGCACTGCACTCTTCAACGTGCGCCAAGAGTTGCTGGGCAAAAGTGTGAAAACAAGAAAAACTGATCTGTTACATGTATAACCACATTTATCCCTAAAGCATATACTGATTGATAACATAATTATGTGATGCAGCACTGGCATCTACTTACATCTGATCCTACGCTGAGCCAGCTATTTAAAGATCCCCCTTTTTTATGAACAAGGATCCGAACGTCCACAAGAAACTTGTTAGAGCGACCTTAGTTCTGGTCCCAAACAAACCCTCCTTGCGCCTCTCAGAGAAGGCAATCATCTCTGTGGCAATTAAGCACAGTGGAATAATACAATAAAAAGCTCTGACTTTGGTCTGGTAAAAGGTTTAACATTCAAGGTTTTATCACATGTAACACAATGAATGTTATTTACATCTTATGTTACCCATGTGATATGTTGTATGTTGGGAAAACCTCTTGGCGCCTTAAGCAAATAATTAGTGAGCATAAGGTGTAATGAGGAAAATTACTCTGTTGCCTGCCACTTTAACAAATGTTCACACAGTGTCACCTTTACCCAGAGGAGGGAGCACTGAGAAAAATATGTACCAAAGGGAAACTCTTTTGGCACTTTACAACCATCAGGGCTTAAAGTGGAACTGCACCCACTGATTTGGCCTGGTTTTATGGCTTGCTCCTCAAGAAATGCTGGTGAGTTGCCTTGGGGGTGTGGTTAGATGTGGGTGTTTCTTGGGTGTGTCTTCAGAACTTTGCTCACAGCTGTTTCCCCCCACTCAATCACAACAAACAACCCTCTTGCAGGTTGAGTTCAATTAACTACAGGCAGATGTATGGTGATATGACAGAGGAAGCTTTGAATAGGTCAGTAGCCTACAGAGCATGAGAAGAATGCAATTGCTGAATGTATGTACATATTCTAAACGAAGTGTTTTGATGTAGTCACAGGTCGAATAAACAACCCTTTACATAATACAATAAAAGCAGTATTCTGCTAATATAACAATGTGCACATTTCATCTTTCATTGTCATTCCCAGCTGATACAGATACTGTGCCCAGCGGCATTTTTTTCTGACGGTAATGGGGCTACCTTGACAAAATACACAGGGGTTCTCCCTCCCCATATTGACTGATACCATTCAATTCAATAATCAAAAAGGCAATTGTGTCTGGTAAAATGTTTATGCAGAGTGTCAGGTCTCTCTCCAATCAGAGACACCAGTATCACGCCGGTGATACCAGTATCACGTCGACTTTAACACATGATCATGGCTCCATACAGGTTTTTGTGAACACACACACACACACACACACACACACACACACACACACACACACACACACACACACACACACACACACACACACACACACACACACACACACACACACACACACACACACACACACAGTCACAGTTCTATTATCAATGGCAATTAGGTCATATCTAACACACAACAGGTACTATGTTGAAGTTTGAACAAGTCAGACTAAACCTACCAACCCCATCGACAACCGTTGGTGACCTGGCAAGATGTGCAGCTGGAGGTAAAATCAGGAAGTAGGTGCAGACAGTGAGTTTAATAGGAACGAACATGGAGTGTATTCAAAAACAGGAGTAGAGTCTAAACATGAAAACAGGAAACAATACTACTCGTCCACCGAAACCCAACGATCATCTGGACCATACCCCTCCCAGTCCACCAGGTACTGGAGCCGACCCCCATGACATCCAGGAGGGATCAGACAGCATAGGCGGAGCTTCCCTCGATGTTCAGGGGAGGTGGAGGGGTGTTGTGGGGGACCGCATCAGCCAGGGAACCAGAAACCACCGGCCTGAGGGGGGTAATGTGGAAAGAGGGTGAGATCTGGTAGTTAGTGGGAAGCTGTAATTGGTATGTCTCTTCATTGACCCATTTCATGGTGGTTGGGACGAGCCATGACCTGACTGCATCTACCTTCCTTGCGGGCTAATCCGATATCCCAAGAAGGAGACGATGGCCTGATGGAACAGTATCTTCTCCACTTTGACGTACAGATCGTTCTCCAGGAGGCATTCCAGGACTACTTGGACGTGGGCAATGTGCTCCTCCAAGTTGGACGAGTAGATCAGGATGTCATCGATATACACGACCACCTGACGCCCAAGCATGTTCCAAAATACCTCATTCTTGAATGCCTGCCACACTGACAGAGCATTGGCTAATCCATAAGGCATCACCAAGTACTGGTAGTGCCCAGACATCAGGCTGAAGGCCGTCTTCCATTCATCCCCCTCCTGGATGCTAATCAAATTGTAGGCACTCCGCAGGTCCAGCTTTGAAACAAAGCGGGCCCCGCGGAGCTGTTCAATGGCAGTCGGCAGTACTTGGTGGTGATGGCATTGAGACCTCTTTAGTCAATACATGGATTAAGACCCCCCTCCTTCTTGGCCATAAAGAAGAAACCTGCATTTAGCCAATGCTCTGTCAGTGTGGCAGGCATTCGTGAACGAGGTGTTTCGGGACACGTTGGGTGTCAGGTGGTCGTGTATAGGGGAGGTGAATGGGCGGCTCCCGGGTTTTGGGACGTAGCAGACACCGTTGAAGCTAGTGCCCTTCTTGACCACAGTAGGGACAGAGTGCCAGCTATCTCTGACGGCGTTGCCCAGCTGCGGAGAGGCATGTGGCCTCTGGGTTCAGACTCTGACTCAGATTGGTCAATGAAGGAGGGAGAGAGGCGATGGGAGTGCTGACGCTCACGAAGGAGGTTATACATGCGGATGGCCATTGTGATGAGTGAGTCCAATGAGAGGGTGTCGTTTCGGCATGCCAACTCCCTCTGTACCTCCTGGCGCAATCCTCTTCTGAATAAGGTGCGCAGGCAGCGGTCTGGTCCTCCTGCCGTTGTTGGAGAAGGCGCTCACTCCCCTCTCTGCTCTTCGGTGGATGATCGAAGACTCCTATGAACAGAGACATGAACCTCAGGCACTGAGGAGTGTCTTCCATCTGGCCACTCTACCATAAAGGCCTGATTGGTGGAGCCCTGCAGCGATGGTTGTCCTTCTGGAAGGTTCTCCCATCTCCACAGAGGAACAATGGAGTTCTGTCAGAGTAACCATCGGGTTCTTGGACACCTCCCTGACCAAGGCCCTTCAAACCCAATTGCTCAGATTGGCTGGGCGGCCAGCTCTAGGAAAAGTCTTGGTGGATCCAAACTTCTTCCATTTAAGAATGATGGAGGCCACTGTGTTCTTGGGGACCTTCAATGCTGCAGAAAGGTTTTGGTACCCTTCCCCAGATCTGTGCCTCGATAACAATCCTGTTTCGGAGCTCTACGGACAATTCCTTCAACCTGGTTTTTGCTCTGACATGCACTGTCAACTGTGGGACCTTATATAGACAGGAGTGTGCCTTTCCAAATCATGTCCAATCAATTGAATTCACCACAGGTGGACTCAAATCAAGTTGTAGAAATATCTCAAGGATGATGAATGGAAACAGGATGCACCTGAGCTCAATTTAGAGTCTCATAGTAAATGGTCGGAATACTTATGTAAATCAGGAATTTCTGGTTTTTATTTGTAATACATTCGCATTATAGGGTATTGGGTGAAGATTGATGAGATTTTTTTTAAAAATGTAATCCACTTTAGAATAAGGCTATAACGTAACAAAATGTGGAAAATGTCAAGGGGTCTGAAAGCTTTTCAGAATGCACTGTATGTTCCGGGTCGTCTCTGGAGATAACACCAATGAATATTCAGACTCAATCACCGCATCAAAAAATGCATAGACGTGATACCGATAATGTCTTTCAAAATGCTCCTGAATCAAAAACCGTGGATTGATAGCAGCCTTGTAAGAACTGAAAGAGAGAGATGCTGCTTATGAACAGGGCAAGTTGGCTGGGGACAATAGTTTGGTTAAATACGACCTACGCAGATTGATCAAGATTGCGAAACAAAAGCATTGGGACAAAGTGGATGAGCATTTCAGAGGGTCGGACACACAGAGGGTCGGGCTCCTAATGAACAAAAATAAAGCCAGTCACATCGCGGTCACCAATGCAACCCAACCCTACCGGAGGAGCTAAACACCTTTTTCTCATGATTCGAGCACAATGACCTTGAGCTGCCGAGGAGTGCCCTCGATGACAATGTGGGCTACACACTCACAGTCTCCACTGAGGCCATATGTAAGTCCTTCAAAGGTGCTAACCCTTGCAAGGTTGCTGGCCCAGACAGCATCCCTAGCTGTGCCCTCAGAGCTTGTGTAGACTAGCTGGCTGTTGTGTTCTCTGACATCTTCAATCTCTCCCTAGCACAGGACGCTATATCCACCTGCTTCTAGATTCCCTGTGCACAACAAAGGGAAAGTAACTGAACTGAATGACTACCTCCCAGTAGAACTGACTTCCGTCATCATGAAGAGCTTCAAGAGGCTAGTCAAAGACCATATCAACTCCTCCCTAGTAATAAGTAATACGCCTGATTACCTACACGGAGGACGTAGGCACTCTGACAGCGTGATGCCAGGTAAACAACCTATCCGTCAACGTTATCAAAACAAAGGAGCTAATTGTGGACTTCAGGAGGAACCAGGCTGGACACGTACCCCATCCTCATCAACAAGGCTTCCAAACTGGAAGATTGGCTAATAGCTTCCCTCCTCATACCATCAGGTTGCTGTATAGCCACCACTGGTCAGCTAACACCTTCCCCCTCCTCCTCCTACTCACCCTATGGACATGAATTTCAATCTGAATGTCTGATTGCTTTGATGCACGTTGGCTATATGTGACCTCTGTCATTGTGTGTTTTTGTATGCTCTGATGAAGGTCTGATCACCGAAAGATCAGCAAATATAAGTTTAACATTTTGCATCAATCCTGAGTGTACAGATATTACTTTTCATCTCAGCCTTTCTTATCCTGGCCATGCATTTGCCAAGTAGCCTATCCATGAAATGTTTCTAAATGGTCTACTCATGAGGCTTTTGCATTATTTACAATTGACATAGGCCTACAGTACCTGCAGTACATACTCCATTCGGCATGCTCATGCTCAAAATGTTCAGTACTATAATGCCATATCAAAGGTAGGCTATATCTTGCTTATTGAGAATGTGCCTCACATACAATACAATTTACAGGAGCCTAGTATTTTTTTGTGAGGAGAAAAGGCCTATACTGATTGAAGCTAATTACAACAATATTGCCTGTCAACATTCCAGACATATTGAGCAAACACTGGATGTTTTTATTTGTTATTGTTGCTATCACTGGTTACCTTAGCCTATGCTATTTAATAAACTGTAGTATCAATACAAATGAACCTGGGTCGCTCCTCTTTTCAGTTCGCTGCAGCTAGCGACTGGAACGAGCTGCAAAAAACTCTCAAACCGGACAGTTTTATCTCCATCTCTTCATTCAAAGACACAACCCTGGACACTCTTACTGACACTCTTACTGACACTCTTACTGACACTCTTACTGACACTCGTGGCTGCTTTGCATCTCTACCTTCTTGCCCTTTGTGCTGTTGTCTGTGCCCAATAATGTTTGTACCGTGTTTTGTGCTGCTACCATGTTGTGCTGCTGCCATGTTGTGTTGCTACCATGCTCTTGTCATGTTGTGTTTCTACCATGCTGTTGTCATGTTGTGTTGCTACTATGCTGCGTTCTCATGTGTTGCTGCCATGCTATGTTGTTGTCTTAGGTCTCTCTTGATGTTGTGGTGTCTCTCTTATCATGATGTGTGTTGTTTAAAAAAAAAAGATCTCCGCCCCGTCCCCGCAGGAGGCCTTTTGCCTTTTGGTAGGCCGTCATTGTAAATTAGAATTTGTTCTTAACTGACTTGCCTAGTTAAGTCAAGGATTAACCTACACAACTTGAGACAAATGTATGCAGTATTAAGCCATGGCCAAGCCCTCTTCACACCTACAACTGGTTTATTCATTAAAATCCAGACCCTTTGCGCTTCCGCCAGCTACTGTTCTCATAATAATGGCTTTGAAACAGCAAAAAAAAAATAGATTTGCCATTGTGTTAGGTTTGTGAAAATAGAGCCCTTATACTTAGAATTATTCTTATACTTTAACTTGTTAATTGTCTTATCTTATACTTGTGATGAGCATCCCCCCCCCAAAAAAAGTCTATAATTGCTCCCTTAAAATTTCATCCTGAATAAAAGTCTGTCATTGGACTGATTCGGGAAAAAAACATCAGCATATCAGAGAAACAAATTACTGGTCTGAAGACAGTAAGGCAGTCAGGCCGGGGAACTAAAACGCCCTAACTCCAATTCTCATTATCCCGGTCTGATAGCAGTGTCAGACCGGGAGCCACTTCAAACATGCACATTATCTTGTCATGCAGCACACTGCCTCACCAAGCGTATTGAAGAGTTGGCTAATTATAAAAACGTCTGCTTTATGGAGGACGACAATTCTAACATTGTGGCTGTAGACGTCTCAGTGGTTCTTGTACTGAGTGGTTCATATTGGTTTCATTCCAGATGGCACCCTATTCCCTACATTGGGCTCTGGTCAAAAGCATTGCACTATATAGGGAATACGGTGGCATTTGGGATGTTTACAGTGTCTGGGCTATGGTCAAAAATAGTGCACTATAGGGAATAGGGTACCACTTGGGACTCACACAGAGCACGGGTGTCTGTGGTGGCTGTTGATATCCCACTGGGCACACCACATCGTTTCAGTGTGGATAAATGTTTGGTTGATATTTTTGGTCGATGACAACCTGTACACTGAGTGAACAAAACATGACATAGACAGAAACTATGTGCTGTGCCCAGTGGGATATCAACAGCCACCACAGATACTCATGCCCTGTGTGCAGGCGAAAGCTATGACTCCTTACTGATGTCACCTGTTAAATCCACTTCAATCTGTGTAGATGAAGGGGAGGAGACAGGCTAAAGAAGGATTTTTAAGCCTTGAGACATGGATTGTGTATGTGTGCCATTCAGAGAGTGAAGTGCCTTTGAACGGGGTATGGAAGCAGGTGCCAGGTGCACCGGTTTATGTCAAGAACTGCAACACTGCTGTGTTTTTCACACTTTCCCGTGTGTATCAAGAACTTCCAAAGTTGTGGCAAAATGGCTTAAAGACAACAAAGTCAAGGTATTGGAGTGGCCATCACAAAGCCCTGACCTCAGTCCTATAGAACATTTGTGGGCAGAACTGAAAAAGCATGTGCGAGCAAGGAGGCTTACAAACCTGACTCGGTTACACCAGCTCTGTCAGGAGGAATGGGACAAAATGAACCCAACTTATTGTGGGAAGCTTGTGGAAGGCTACCTGAAACATTTGAATCAAGTTAATGAATTTAAAGGCAATGCTACCAAATACTAATTGAGTGTATGTTAACTTCTGACCCATTGGAAATGTGATGAAAGAAATAAAAGCTGAAATAAATCATTCTGTACTATTTTTCTGACATTTCACATTCTTAAAATAAAGTGGTGATCCTAACTGACCTACGTCTGGGCATTTATACGAGGATTAAATGTCAGGAATTGTGAAACTGAGTTTAAATGTATTTGGCTAAGGTGTATGTAAAACTTCCGACTACAACTGTAATTAGATGGCTTTCCTTAATCCCCATTTTCTGAACCCATTCTCTCGATGTTTTCTTGTGAGTTTGTCAAAATTCAAATGAAAAGAACACCGTATTTAAAGGGATGGCTTAAGACACAGTAAATGTATTGAAACCCCTATTGAATGCAAACTCCACGAGAAAATCTGTTGGCCAGCAAGTGGGATGGTTTTCAGCGTTGTAATTATATGTATTCAGCATGTGTAAGGGAAACACGTCTGCAAAGCCCATTACGGACCTGCATAAGATAAGTCTGAATACCAACTACTGAGAAGTGAGTAGGAAAGATGTGCGTAGGAAAGGCGTCTGAATCAAGCCCCAACCGAAATAAAGAGTAACTATTTGGACTTAATAAGAATCATCTACTGAACATGACTCTGTTGGCTGGCTGGGGCAGACTGCGACCATATTGACTCAATGTTGTAGCACTGTCAGTGCACATCCAGTTTCCCAAGCATGGGAAGCTAGGTTCCACGGGCCCTGGTCAAAAGCAGTGCACTACATAGAGAATAGGGTGCCATTTGGGATGCAACGGACAAAATCAGAGCACAAAGGCAGAATGAATGACTCTGTGTTGAAGCTGGAAGCCCGAGGTCAGAGTTCATCAGCACTCAATTGAATAGCGTGGCATAGTGAGAGACAAATCTTGGATTGCAGCACCTGAAGAAAAGGGGCCATTATTCTAAATGGAGCTTCTGTAAATCCACATTGTGTTTCTGTGAGACGCCATCCATGATAGTGTAGGGGGTTTGATGTGGTGACAGGAGAGCCAACGACTGGACCACCACACCGCTATTGGACCCAGCCTACAGTACAAAGCAATGATATCAGAAATATCAGAGTATGAAGGATTTTTGGTTCCATTTCAAAATGTAATGCAAGCAGTCCTTTGAAAGCAATGCCAATACATGATGACAACACACACACACACATTCTCTCAAACAATATCAGGATCAGATGGACACTGGCACGCACATACACACACACACGTACGCACACAAGCACTCACACAAGCATCCTTAGGATCAGATGTAAACGGGCAAAACACAGATAGCAAAACTCACACAAGCACACACACACACACACACTCTCTCAGACAACATCAAGATCAGATGGAAATTGGTACACACATTCGCAAAAACACACACTCACACACTCGCACTGGTGGGTGTTGATCAGTCAGTCACCTACAAGCCCGAAGAATCACCCGTAAACCAGCACCATCTGCACATCATGAGCAGCTCCAGAACATTATACAGATGTGTCTCCCAGTCATTGTCATATATCCTAACCTGTCAGGATTTATCATGGATCTTTTATAGCTGCTGTACAAGATTAGTAGCCTCAAAGTCATAATTTATATATACCAGTCGCCGAGCCTCGTAACTTACAGCTTATACAAATAAATGATTCATTCATAGTTCCTAAAAATATGTAGCTTGGGTGCCAGACTGATTCTGCTCTCTTACCACCTCTTTATGGACTTGTCATGCCAAACATGTTTGGCTTGACAATAAGAGCAATGGAGTTGGCAAGAGCACAAACCGATCTGGGATCAGACTAGTTTATAATAAGCTGGTATATAAATTATGACTTTGAGGCTACTAATCTTATTATGCCTCTTCATAATATCCTCTCCAATTATTCTTATCATGGCTTTCTTATGGCTTCTGTTGGAGATTAGTTGCCTCAGGCATAACTCATATGGAAGTGTCACCTCGTACTTGCATTCTGCTAGAAGATGCATAGCCTAATACCTCAAATGTATTATATATGTATTATTATATATGTCCTGCCATTGCTCAAACCCCAAGTATAGCCTCCTACCACACCTTTAACAAAGTATGCATTTATTTGTTTATTTGGATCCCCATTAGCTGTCGCAGTTGCAACAACTGTGTCCTTCCACAAATAGAGTGGCTTTTGGATAGTGTAATTTTGACAAAGATAATTTATTTCAGAACATTTTTACATTCTGCCATAAAGAGCACGCTCAACTTCTTAAGAAGCATGTTTTCCCATTATAAAAGATTCAATTAAGAAAAATTACTATAAAAGTTTGACCATAACAGTGTTGATCTTTGGGGTGGGGAGGTGGTCTAAGCTAATATATGGAATTGTTTAAAGATGGATGGATTATTTAACTATTTGATTTATAATTTTAGGCCCACTTCAACTTCTTCGGGATCGGTGTCCCTTCCAAGGGACGGTTGAGCTAACGTAGGCTAATGTGATTAGCATGAGGTCGTAAGTAACAAGAACATTTCCCAGGACATTGACCTATCTGATATTGGCAGAAAGCTTAAATTCTTGTTAATCTAACTGTACTATTCAATTTACAGTAACTATAACAGTTAAATAATACCATGCTATTGATTGAGGAGAGTGCACAATTTTGAACATGAAATGTTATTAATAATAAACAAATTAGGCACATTTGGGCAGTCTTGATACAACATTTTGAACAGAAATGCAATGCTTCATTGGATTAGTCTAACACTTTGCACATACACTGCTGCCATCTTGTGGCCAAAACATAAATTGCACCTGGGCTGGAAAATACATTATGGCCTTTCTCTTGCACTTCAAAGATGATGTTACAAAAAAATACAAAAGAACGGTAGGTTTTGTCTTTTTATGATCTTTTACCAGATCTATTGTGTTATATTTTCTTACATCCCTTTCACATTTCCACAAACTTAAGTGTTTCCTTTCAAATGGTACCAAGAATATGCATAGCCTTGCTCCAGGGCCTGAGTTACAAGCAGTTAGATTTGGGTATGTCATTTTAGGCAAAAATTGAAAAAAAATGGCGGATCCTTACTATCAAAAATGTATATATAAAAAAATGATTTAATAAAATATTGAATTTCGGCCTTTACTACTATAGCTCATAGAAACGCATTGAGTAACACGTTCATAAATGACAAAAAATACAGTCATACAATGTATCATAAGTAATAAGGTTTTGAAGTGTCTGACCTATATCTAGGAGATATAAGAAAGCTCAAGAAATATACAGTACCAGTCAAAAGTTAGGACACATCTACTCATTCAAAGGTTTTTCTTTATTTTTACTATTTTCTACATTGTAGAATAATAGTGAAGACATCAAAACTATGAAATAACATGTGGAATCATGAAGAAATGCCAAAAAGTGTTAAACAAATCAAAAATATATTATATACTTGAAATTCTTAGTAGCCACCCTTTGACTTGATGACAGCTCTTGCACACTCTTGGCATTCTCTCAACCAGTTTCCTGAGGTAGTCACCTGGAATGTATTTCAATTAACAGGTGTGCCCTGTTAAAAGTTAATTAGTTTAATTTCTTTCCCTCTTAATGTGTTTGAAACAGTCAGTTGTGTTGTGACAAGGTAGGGGTGGTATACAGAACATAGTTCTATTTGGTAAAATACCAAGTCTATATTATGGCAAGAACAGCTCAAATAAGCAAAGAGAAAAACGACAGTCCATCATTACTTTAAGACATGAAGGTCATTCAATGAAGAACATTTCAAGAACGTTGAAAGTTTCTTCAAGTGCAGTCACAAAAACCATCAAGCGGTATGATGAAACTGACCCAGAGTTACCTCTGCTGCAGAGGATAAGTTTATTAGAGTTGCCAGCCAAATAAATTGCAGCCCAAATGAATGCTTCACAGAGTTCAAGTAACAGACACATCTCAACATCTACTGTTCAGAGGAGACTATGTGAATCAGGCCTTCATGGTTGAATTGCTGCAAAGAAACCACTACTTAAGGACACCAATAAGAAGACGAGACTTGCTTGGGCCAAGAAACACAAGAAAAAAAATGTATTTGTCATATGCGCTGAATACAACAGTTTTAGACCTTACAGTGAAATGCTTACTTACAAACCCTTAACCAACAATGCAGTTGTAAGAAAAATCATTGTTAAGTAGAAAATAGATAAGTAAAAATGTTTAAATAAAAGTAACAAATCATTAAAGAGCAGCAGTAAAATAACAATAGATTGGTTATATACAGTGGGTACTAGTACAGAGTCAATGTGCAGGGGCACAGGTTAGTCGAGGTAATTGAGGTTGTATGTACATACATGTAGGTAGAGTTGACTATGTATAGATAATAAACAAAGAGTGGCAGTGGTGTAAAAAGGGGGGGGGGGTGGAAATGCAAATAGTCTGGTTAGCCATTTGATTAGCTGTTCAGGAGTCTTATGACTTGAGGCTGATGGCTTCTGTTAAGAAGCCTTTGGGACCTAGACTTGGTGCACCGGCACTGTGTGGAGTGCGGTAGCAGAGAGAACAGTCTATGACTAGGGTGGCTGGGGTCTGACTATTTTTAGGGCTTTCTTCTGACACCACCTGGTATAGAGGTCCTGGATGGCAGGAAGCTTGGCCCCAGTGATGTACTGGGCCGTACGCAGTACCCTCTGCAGTGCCTTGTGGTTGGAAACAGTTGCCATACCAGGCAGTGATGCAACTGGTCAGGATGCTCTCGATGGTGCAGCTGTAGAACTTTTTGAGGATCTGACGACCCATTCCACATCTTTTCAGTCTCCTGAGGGGGAATAGGCTTAGTAGGATTCAATCTTAGTCCTGTATTGACACTTTGTTTGATGGAACGTCTGAGGGCATAGCGGGATTTCTTATAGGCGTCCAGATTAGTGTCCCGCTCCTTGAAAGAGGCAGCTCTAGCCTTTAGCTCGGTGCGGATGTTGCCTGTAATACATGGTTTCTGGTTTGGATATGCACTGTGGGGACGACGTCGTCGCTGCATTTATTGATGAGGCCAGTGACTGAGGTGGCATACTCAATACCATCTAAAAACCTGTTTTCACTTTGTCCTTTTGGGGTATTGTGTGTAGATTGATGAGAAAAACAAATGTTTAATCTATTTTAGAATAAGGCTGTAACATAACAACATGTGGGAACAGGGAAGGGGTCTGAATACACTGTATATATTACACACATTTAACCCCTTATTTTTGTTGGCACATAACTACCTCCATACTTCCATTTATTTGTATGGGCTACCCTCTGACACATCCCGTGACACTAGTGAGGTCGTAGAGCAAAACGGAGAACACGTTCTGTTCATGAGAGTGTCCCCTCTCCAATGTGGGGTCACATTCGTTTTTAGCCCAAACTGTTCTGATGTTACGGAAGGCAGTCAGACGAATGTGGTGGATTGTTGCTCATGCAAAAAATTTTTTTACTTAGATTGACCCACGGGTACATCAGTAGACTCTTAAAGCCTGTTGTGACTAGGGTGCAGTATTTTCATTTTTGGAAAAAAACGTTCCTGTAGTAAACGGGATATTTTGTCAGGACAAGATGCTAGAATATGCATATAATTGACAGCTTAGGATAGAAAACACTCTAAAGTTTCCAAAACTGTAAAAAATATTGTCTGTGAGTATAACAGAACTGATGTTGCAGGAGAAAGCCTGAGAAAAATCCAATCCGGAAGTACCTCCTGTTTTGAACGCGCTGCGTTCCAATGAGTCCCTATTGAGCAGTGAATGGGCTATCAACCAGATTACTCTTTCTCCGTATTCCCGAAGGTGTCTACAGCATTGTGACGTAGTTTTACGCATTTATGTTGAAGAATACCCGTAAGCGGCTACGTTGCGCAAGTGGTCACCTGATGCTCCCAGAGAGATTCTCGAGTAAAATACAGAGGTAGCCATTACTCCAATCGGTCCTACTGAAAAACGAATTGTCCCGATGGATATATTATCGAATAGATATTTGAAAAACACCTTGAGGATTGATTATAAACAACGTTTGCCATGTTTCTGTCGATATTATGGAGCTAATTTGGAATATATTTAGGCGTTTTCGTGACTGCAATTTCCGGGCATTTTCTCAGCCAAACGTGAAGAACAAACGGAGCTATTTCGTCTACAAAAATAATATTTTTGGAAAAAAGGAACATTTGCTATCTAACTGGGAGTCTCGTGAGTGAAAACATCCAAAGCTCATCAAAGGTAAACAATTTAATTTGATTGCTTTTCTGATTTCCGTGACCAAGTTACCTGCTGCTAGCTGGACAAAATGCTATGCTAGGCTATCGATAAACTTACACAAATGCTTGTCTAGCTTTGGCTATAAAACATATTTTGAAAATCTGAGATGACAGGGTGATTAACAAAAGGCTAAGCTGTGTCTCAATATATTTAATTTGTGATTTTCATGAATAGGAATATTTTCTAGGAATATTTATGTCCGTTGCGTTATGCAAATTAGTGTCAGGCAATGATTACGCTCCCTAATGCAGGATGGGGAGTCACTAGAGATTTTAAGGATGAAATAAGACAGAACTCCCCTTATTGTCATGTTTTGTCATTGATTATCATGTCTTGTCCCTGTGCTTCCCCTTCTATTCGTTTCCCTCTGCTGGTCTTATTAGGTTCTTTCCCTCTTTCTATCCCTCTCTCTCCCCCTCCCTCTCTCCCTCTCTCGCTCTCTCTCTCTATCGTTCCGTTCCTGCTCCCAGCTGTTCCTCATTCTCCCAACTACCTCATTTACTCTTTCACACCTGTCCCCTATTTTGCCCTCTGATTAGAGTCCCTATTTCTCCCTCTGTTTTCCGCTTCTGTCCTTGTCGGATCCTTGTTTGATGTTCGCTGTTCTTGTCCTCGTTCCGTCCTGTCATGTTTTTTGCCTTCTTCAGATGCTGCGTGTGAGCAGGTGTCTTGATCAGCTACGGCCTGCGCCTTCCCGAAGCGACCTGCAGTCTGTGGTCGCATCTTCAGTTGTTCCCCTCTACTGTCTAGAGGGTTTCTGTATTCCTGTTTTGACTTGGAATAAACTCTGTTTCGGTAAAGTCGCTTTTGGGTCCTCATTCACCTGCATAACAGAAGGATCCGACCAAGAATGGACCCAGCGACTACGGATTCTCGCAACACTGCCGTTGAGATCCAGGGAACTATGCTCGGCAGACACGAGCAGGAATTGTCTGCTGCTCGTCATGCCGTTGAGACCCTGGCCGCTCAGGTCTCCGATCTCTCAGGACAGTTTCAGAGTCTTCGTCTCGTGCCACCAGCTACTTCCTGGTCTTCCGAGTCTCCGGAACCTAGGGTTAATAACCCACCATGTTACTCTGGGCAGCCCACTGAGTGCCGCTCCTTTCTCACCCAGTGTGATATTGTGTTCTCTCTCCAGCCCAACACATACTCTAGAGAGAGAGCTCGGATCGCCTACGTCATATCACTCCTTACTGGTCGGGCTCGGGAGTGGGGCACAGCTATCTGGGAGGCAAGGGCTGAGTTTACTAACGATTATCAGAACTTTAAAGAGGAGATGATACGGGTTTTTGATCGTTCCGTTTTTGGGAAGGAGGCTTCCAGGGCCCTGGCTTCCCTATGTCAAGGTGATCGATCCATAATGGATTACTCTATAGAGTTTCGCACTCTTGCTGCCTCCAGTGACTGGAACGAGCCGGCGTTGCTCGCTCGTTTTCTGGAGGGACTCCACGCTGAGGTTAAAGATGAGATTCTCTCCCGGGAGGTTCCTTCCTGCGTGGACTCTTTGATTGCACTCGCCATCCGCATAGAACGACGGGTAGATCTTCGTCACCGAGCTCGTGGAAGAGAGCTCGCGTTAACGGTGTTCCCCCTCTCCGCATCTCAACCATCTCCTCCCACCGGTTCAGTGACTGAGCCCATGCAGCTGGAAGGTATTCGCATCTCGACTAAGGAGAGGGAACGGAGAATCACCAACCGCCTTTGCCTCTATTGCGGTTCTGCTGGACATTTTGTCATTTCATGTCCAGTTAAAGGCCAGAGCTCATCAGTAAGCGGAGGGCTACTGGTGAGCGCTACTACTCAGGTCTCTCCATCAAGATCCTGTACTACTTTGTCGGTCCATCTACGCTGGACCGGTTCGGCAGCTTCCTGCAGTGCCTTGATAGACTCTGGGGCTGAGGGTTGTTTTATGGACGAAGCATGGGCTCGGAAACATGACATTCCTCTCAGACAGTTAGGGGAGCCCACGCCCATGTTCGCCTTAGATGGTAGTCTTCTCCCCAGTATCAGATGTGAGACATTACCTTTAACCCTCACAGTATCTGGTAACCACAGTGAGACCATTTCCTTTTTGATTTTTCGTTCACCTTTTACACCTGTTGTTTTGGGTCATCCCTGGCTAGTATGTCATAATCCTTCTATTAATTGGTCTAGTAATTCTATCCTATCATGGAACGTTTCTTGTCATGTGAAGTGTTCAATGTCTGCTATCCCTCCTGTTTCTTCTGTCCCCTCTTCTCAGGAGGAACCTGGTGATTTGACAGGAGTGCCGGAGGAATATCATGATCTGCGCACGGTCTTCAGTCGGTCCAGAGCCAACTCCCTTCCTCCTCACCGGTCGTATGATTGTTGTATTGATCTCCTTCCGGGGACCACTCCTCCTCGGGGTAGACTATACTCTCTGTCGGCTCCCGAACGTAAGGCACTCGAGGATTATCTGTCTGTTTCTCTCGACGCCGGTACCGTGGTGCCTTCTTCCTCTCCCGCTGGAGCGGGGTTTTTTTTGTTAAGAAGAAGGACGGTACTCTGCGCCCCTGCGTGGATTATCGAGGGCTGAATGACATAACGGTTAAGAATCGTTATCCGCTTCCCCTTATGTCATCAGCCTTCGAGATTCTGCAGGGAGCCAGGTTCTTTACTAAGTTGGACCTTCGTAACGCTTACCATCTCGTGCGCATCAGAGAGGGGGACGAGTGGAAAACAGCGTTTAACACTCCGTTAGGGCATTTTGAATACCGGGTTCTGCCGTTCGGTCTCGCTAATGCTCCAGCTGTCTTTCAGGCATTAGTTAATGATGTACTGAGAGACATGCTGAACATCTTTGTTTTCGTTTACCTTGACGATATCCTGATCTTTTCTCCGTCACTCGAGATTCATGTTCAGCACGTTCAACGTGTACTCCAGCGCCTTTTAGAGAATTGTCTCTACGTGAAGGCTGAGAAGTGCGCCTTTCATGTCTCCTCTGTCACATTTCTCGGTTCTGTTATTTCCGCTGAAGGCATTCAGATGGATCCCGCTAAGGTCCAGGCTGTCAGCGATTGGCCCGTTCCTAAGTCACGTGTCGAGTTGCAGCGCTTTCTCGGTTTCGCTAATTTCTATCGGCATTTCATTCGTAATTTCGGTCAAGTGGCTACCCCTCTCACAGCTCTTACATCTGTCAAGACGTACTTTAAGTGGTCCGGTTCCGCCCAGGGAGCTTTTGATCTCCTCAAGAAGCGTTTTACATCCGCTCCTATCCTTGTTACTCCTGACGTCACTAAACAATTCATTGTCGAGGTTGACGCTTCAGAGGTGGGCGTGGGAGCCATTCTGTCCCAGCGCTTCCATTCTGACGATAAGGTCCATCCTTGCGCTTATTTTTCTCATCGCCTGTCGCCATCGGAACGCAACTATGATGTGGGTAACCGCGAACTGCTCGCCATCCGCTTAGCCCTAGGCGAATGGCGACAGTGGTTGGAGGGGGCGACCGTCCCTTTTGTCGTTTGGACTGACCATAAGAACCTTGAGTACATCCGTTCTGCCAAACGACTCAATGCACGTCAAGCTCGTTGGGCGTTGTTTTTCGCTCGTTTCGAGTTCGTGATTTCTTATCGCCCGGGAAATAAGAACACCAAGCCTGATGCCTTATCCCGTCTCTTTAGTTCTTCTGTGGCTTCTACCGACCCCGAGGGGATTCTCCCTGAAGGGCGTGTTGTCGGGTTGACTGTCTGGGGAATTGAGAGACAGGTAAAGCAAGCACTCACTCACACTGCGTCGCCGCGCGCTTGTCCTAGTAACTTTCTTTTTTCGTTCCTGTCTCTACTCGTCTGGCTGTTCTTCAGTGGGCTCACTCTGCCAAGTTAGCTGGCCACCCCGGCGTTCGGGGTACGCTTGCTTCTATTCGCCAGCGGTTTTGGTGGCCTACTCAGGAGCGTGACACGCGCCGTTTCGTGGCTGCTTGTTCGGACTGCGCGCAGACTAAGTCAGGTAACTCTCCTCCTGCCGGTCGTCTCAGACCGCTTCCCATTCCTTCTCGACCATGGTCTCACATCGCCTTAGACTTTATTACCGGTCTGCCTTCGTCTGCGGGGAAGACTGTGATTCTTACAGTTGTCGATAGGTTCTCTAAGGCGGCACATTTCATTCCCCTCGCTAAGCTTCCTTCCGCTAAGGAGATGGCACAAATCATCATTGAGAATGTGTTCAGAATTCATGGCCTTCCGTTAGACGCCGTTTCAGACAGAGGCCCGCAATTCACGTCACAGTTTTGGAGGGAGTTCTGTCGTTTGATTGGTGCTTCCGTCAGTCTCTCTTCCGGTTTTCATCCCCAGTCTAACGGTCAAGCAGAAAGGGCCAATCAGACGATTGGTCGCATATTACGCAGCCTTTCTTTTCGAAACCCTGCGTCTTGGGCAGAACAGCTCCCCTGGGCAGAATACGCTCACAACTCGCTTCCTTCGTCTGCTACCGGGCTATCTCCGTTTCAGAGTAGTCTTGGGTACCAGCCTCCTCTGTTCTCATCCCAGCTCGCCGAGTCCAGCGTTCTCTCCGCTCAGGCTTTTGTCCAACGTTGTGAGCGCACCTGCAGGAGGGTGAGGTCTGCACTTTGCCGTTACAGGGCGCAGACTGTGAGAGCCGCCAATAAACGTAGGATTAAGAGTCCTAGGTATTGTCGCGGTCAGAGAGTGTGGCTTTCCACTCGTAACCTTCCCCTTACGACAGCTTCTCGCAAGTTGACTCCGCGGTTCATTGGTCCGTTCCGTGTCTCTCAGGTCGTCAATCCTGTCGCTGTGCGACTGCTTCTTCCGCGACATCTTCGTCGCGTCCACCCTGTCTTCCATGTCTCCTGTGTCAAGCCTTTTCTTCGCGCCCCGTTCGTCTTCCCCCCGTCCTTGTCGAGGGCGCTCCTATTTACAAGGTACGGAAGATCATGGACATGCGTTCTCGGGGACGTGGTCACCAGTACTTAGTGGATTGGGAGGGTTACGGTCCTGAGGAGAGGAGTTGGGTTCCATCTCGGGACGTGCTGGACCGTTCGTTGATTGATGATTTCCTCCGTTGCCGCCAGGGTTCCTCCTCGAGTGCGCCAGGAGGCGCTCGGTGAGTGGGGGGGTACTGTCATGTTTTGTCATTGATTATCATGTCTTGTCCCTGTGCTTCCCCTTCTATTTGTTTCCCTCTGCTGGTCTTATTAGGTTCTTTCCCTCTTTCTATCCCTCTCTCTCCCCCTCCCTCTCTCCCTCTCTCGCTCTCTCTCTCTATCGTTCCGTTCCTGCTCCCAGCTGTTCCTCATTCTCCTAACTACCTCATTTACTCTTTCACACCTGTCCCCTATTTTGCCCTCTGATTAGAGTCCCTATTTCTCCCTCTGTTTTCCGCTTCTGTCCTTGTCGGATCCTTGTTTGATGTTCGCTGTTCTTGTCCTCATTCCGTCCTGTCATGTTTTTTGCCTTCTTCAGATGCTGCGTGTGAGCAGGTGTCTTGATCAGCTACGGCCTGCGCCTTCCCGAAGCGACCTGCAGTCTGTGGTCGCATCTTCAGTTGTTCCCCTCTACTGTCTAGAGGGTTTCTGTATTCCTGTTTTGACTTGGAATAAACTCTGTTTCGGTAAAGTCGCTTTTGGGTCCTCATTCACCTGCATAACACTTATGACAGGGGGATTGGAGCTTGTTGTGTGCAACAGGAAGGTAGGTGCATTTGAACGCAAGCTTAATAATTTTTTTTTACTTGTTAAAAAACCTCTCTTGGATATTGTGGCCAAAAGCCAGTGAAAATACAGAGCGCCAAATTCAACTAAATTACTATAAAAATCAAACTTTCATGAAATCACACATGCAAGATATTAAATTAAAGCTACACTTGTTGTGAATCCAGCGAACATGTCAGATTTCAAAAAAGCTTTTCAGCGAAAGCAAACGATGCTATTATCTGAGGATAGCACCATAGTAAACAAACACTGACAAGCATATTTCAACCCTCCAGGCGTGACACAAAACGTAGAAATAAAGATATAATTAATGCCTTACCTTTGTTGAGCTTCTTTTGATGGCACTCCAATATGTCCCATAAACATCACAAACGGTCCCTTTGTTCGATTAATTCCGTCGATATATATCCAAAATGTCAATTTATTTGGCTCGTTTGATCCAGAAAAACACCGGTTCCACCTTGCGCAACGTGACTAAAAAATATTTTAAAAGTTACCTGTAAACTTTGCCAAAACATTTCAAACTACTTTTGTAATACAACTGTAGGTATTTTTTTATGTAAATAATCAATATATTTGAAGACGGGATGAACTGTGTTCAAAACAGGAGGAAAACAAACTGTAGCTAGCTTTCAGGTCACGCGCCTCTAACAAAGAGTCCTCTTCACTCTAGACTCATTCAGAACAGTGTTACTTCTTCATTACACAAAGAAAAAACCTCAACCAATTTCTAAAGACTGTTGACATCCAGTGGAAGCGGTAGGAACTGCAAGAATGTCCCTTTGATATCTGGATTCCCAATGAAACCCATTGAAAAGAGAGTGACCTAAAAAAATTGGAATGGTTTGTCCTCTGGGTTTCGCCTGCCAAATAAGTTCTGTTACACTCACAGACATGATTCAAACAGTTTTAGAATTTTCAGAGGGTTTTCTATCCAATACTACTAATAATATGCATATATTAGCATCTGGGACAGAGTAACAGGCAGTTTACTCTGGGCACCTTATTCATCCAAGCTACTCAACACTGCCCCCCCTGTCACCAAGAAGTTAAAACATGGTGGTGGCAGCATCAGGATCGAAGGAAAGATGAACTGAACAAAGTAAAGAGAGACCCTTGGAGAAAATCTGCTACAGAGCACTCAGGACCTCAGACTGGGGCGAAGGTTCACCTTCCAACAGGAGAACGACCCTAAGCACAAAGCCAAGACAATGCATGAGTGGTTTCGGGACAAGTCTCTGAATATCCTTGAGTGGCCCAGCCAGTGCCCGGACTTGAATTATATCGAACATCACTGGAGAGACCTGAAAATAGCTTTGCAGCAGCGACACCCCCAGCCAACCTGACAGAGCTTGAGAGAATCTGCAGTGAAGAAAGGGAGAAACTCCCCAAGTATAGGTGTGCCAAGCTTGTAGCGTCATACCCAAGAAACTCAAGGCTGTAATCGCTGCCAAAGTTGCTTCAACAAAGTACTGAGTACATGGTCTGAATACTTATGTAAATGTGATATTTTTTCTTTCTTCTAAAAAACAGTTTGTGCTTTGTCATTATGGGGTACTGTGTGAAGATTGATGAGAATTTTGTTTTTAAATCCATTTAAGAGTAAGGCTGTAATGTAACAATATGTAGAAAAAGTCAAGTGGTCTAAATACTTTCCGAATAAAAGTGACTGTTTTATACATTGAAAAACTTTTTTAGTAAAATAAATGGAAAATTCACAGATCTTAAATTTGAGATATTCCCATTTACTTCTGTACATGCTTAACTCAGTGCTGTTTAAAAAATTGTCAATCGTATTTCTTCTCTTTCCAGTAAGATTAATCCTTAAGAAGATCAGCGTACATTTCCAATAAAACTTATAAACAGAGTTATGGATCGTAGGTTTTAAATACCTAGAGATATGGCACTATGATCAGTGGGAGGGGAAATTGAAATGGAAGTGTTACAGACATACAGTTGAAGTCTGAAGTTTACATACACTTAGGTTGGAGTCAATGAAACTCGTTTTTCAACTACTCCACAAATTTCTTGTTAACAAACTATAGTTTTGGCAAGTTAGTTAGGACATTTACTTTGTGAATGGCACAATACATTTTTCCAACAATTGTTTACAGACAGATTATTTCACTTATAATTCACTGTATCACAATCCCAGTGGTTCAGAAGTTCACATACACTAAGTTGACTGTGCCTTTAAACAGCTTGGAAAATTGCAGAAAATGATGTCATGGCATTAGAAGCTTCTGATAGGCTAATTGACATAATTTGAATCAATTGGAGGTGTACCTGTGGATGTATTTCAAGGCTTACCTTCAAACTCAGTGCTTCTTTGCTTGATATCATGGGAAAATCAAAATAAATCAGCCAAATACCTCAGAAAAACAATTGTAGACCTCCACAAGTCTGGTTAATCATTGGGAGCAATTTCCAAACACCTGAAGGTACCACGCTCATCTGTACAAACAATAGTACACAAGTATAAACACCATGGGACCACGCAGCCGTCATACCACTCAGGAAGGAGACAAGTTCCGTCTCCTAGAGATGAACATACTTTCGTGCGAAAAGTGCAAATCAATCCCAGAACAACAGCAAAAGGACCTTGTGAAGATGCTGGAGGAAATAGGTACAGAAGTATCTATATCCACATTTAAACGAGTCCTATATCGACATAACCTGAAAGGCTGCTCAGCAATGAAGAAGCCACTGCTCCAAAACCACAATTAAAAAGCCAGACTACTGTTTGCAACTGCACATGGGGACAAATGTCATACTTTTTGGAGAAATGTCCTCTGGTCTGATGAAACAAAAATATAACTATTTGGCCATAATGACCATCGTAATGTTTGGAGGGGAAAGGGGGAGACTTGCAAGCTGAAGAACACCATCCCAACCGTGAAGCACGGGGGTGGCAGCATCATGTTGTGGAGGTGCTTTGCTGCAGGAGAGACTGGTGCACTTCACAAAATAGATGGCAGCATGAGGATGGAAAATTATGTGGACATATTGAAGCATCATCTCAAGACATCAGTCAGGAAGTTAAAGCTTGTTTGCAAATAGGTCTTCCAAATTGAAAATGACCCCAACCATACTTCCAAAGTTGTTGCAAGATGGCTTAAACTTCTGACCCACTGGGAATGTGATGAAAGAAAATCTGAAATAAATCATTCTATCTACTATTATTCTGACATTTCACATTCTTAAAATAAAGTGGTGATCCTAACTGCCCTAAGACAGGGACATTGTATTTGGATTAAATGTCATGAATTGTGAAAAACTGAGTTTAAATGTATTTGTCTAAGGTATATGTAAACTTCCAACTGAGCCAATCATTAGTTATTGATTTACTGGGACCATTGGGTTTGAACCAAGCAAATTGTTTGACATCTGGGTTCTGAACTCTCCAAATATCCATTAATGCATAAGAGACACAACAGCTGGAGATAAGACTATTATATTGATGCACATCATATCTATGGGGACATCGATCAGTTGACTCATCTGGGGCCATGTTAGCAGTATTCAGCTGTCAGCAGCCAATGGCTAGCAGTTTTTTACTGCCGATAAAAATGGATGATTGCCATAATTTTTTCAAGTCATTACGGAATTATTTCATGTACAAAGAAATCTAACGTTAAACCTTGAAAACAATTCAGTTAGCCCGGGCATTTATTTAAAACAGGCATTTGTTTATTTGCTGACATGTGTGCTGTTGCCCAGCTATTAAAAAGCACAGGCAGCTATTTGAGACTCAGCGTTTAATTTACGTTTTACGGTAATACATTTTAAAATATATATATATTTACAGTATGTTGAACTGAGAAAAATTCAGGTTGTAAATATAAATTTATATTTACAATTCAGGTTGTAAATATAAATCTTCCTGGAGAGAGACTTTCTACAAAATGTGCCCTACCCAGTCGGAAATGAGTGACGAACATAACACCCCTTTCAATGGGAGTGTTGGGGAGGGTACTTGAAATGTAACATCCAATCGAAATATTGTCCCCAGTGGATCTTTCAAACTGTTTTTGCAATGCAAAAATCTCCAAACCTCCAAGGGAGGCGTGACAATTACGTGATTTTGGAGATATGGCAAAGCGAGGCTACCTTCCTTATAACTGTAAAATAAATACTGTAAAACTTCAACTAAACAGGCGCTTTATTAGAGAGAGACTTCTATTTGAGCCAGGTGTCTATTTCCTTTATGCACAGTGCTTTTTTCCATTTGCATAGTTTGTTGTTTAATTCCAGCATTCACTTCAAGCATTTTAATCAATTTCTTAATTTCCTGCCCTATGTTATCATTTACACACTGTCTCAGGTTTCTTTTGTCTTAGAGTGCCTAAAAAAATATATACGGTACCAGTCAAGTTTGGACACACCTGCTCATTCCAGGGGTTTTCTTTATTTGTATTATTTTCTACATTGTAGAATAATAGTGAAGACATGGAATATGTAGTAATTCAAGGCACACTTAACCAGCATGGCTATCACAGCATCCTGCAGCAATACGCCATCCCATCTGGTTTGCGTTTAGTGGGACTATCATTTGTTTTTCAACAGGACAATGACTCAATACACCTCCAGGCTATGTAAGGGCTATTTGACCAAGAAGGAGAGTGATGGAGTGCTGTATCAGGTGACGTGGCCTCTACAATTACCCGACCTCAAACAAATGGAGATGATTTGGGATGAGTTGGACCGCAGAGTGAAGGAAAAGCAGCCAACAAGTGCTCAGCATATGTGGGAACACCTTCAAGACTGTTGTTAAAGTATTCATGGTGAATCTGGTTGAGAGGATGCCAAAAGTGTGTAAAGCTGTCATCAAAGCAAAGGGTGGCTCCTTTGAAAAATCGAAAATATATTTTGACACTTTTTTTGATACTTTTTTTTACTACATGATTCCATATGTGACATTTCATAGTTTTGATGTCTTTACTATTATTCTTCAATGTAGAACATAGTCAAAATAAAGAAAAACCCTTGAATGAGTAGGTGTGTCCAAACTTTTGACTGGTACTGTATATATGTTTCCTTTACAGAATACTTATTATTATTCCTTGACTCCGCATTTTCGGCGGTTCTTACTTTCGCAACTAGATTGCAATCTGCCAATTTATAGGGTTCTCTCTACTCCCGAAGTTGTTGACTGTTCTCGCGCGCTTGCCAGTTAGCTAGAAGTTCTCAGCTGTTAGCAGCCAATTGTTTCTTGCTGGTGATAAAAATGGATGATTGCCATCGTTGCAGTGGGGTTATTTTCTGTATATGCATCTTTCTTTCGATGCCAAACCCACCACTGGTGTGCATGACCAAATAGCTCTATTTTCCTCTCATCGGCCAATAGCACTGGTTCCAATCCAAGTGCCAATGCCGTTTAGCAAACTCCAGGTGTATACATTTGTTGGTTGCTCTCAATAAAGGATTTTTTTCTGGCAACCCTTCCAAAAAGCCTATTGGCATGGAGGTGGCATCTAATTGTAGATTTAGAGACGTGTAGATACTGTAATTCCCCAACCTTGACCCTTGGATATATTTTTTCTCTGTGGAAAGGGTCCTACATGGAATGCAAAATGGTTGTACCTGGAACCAAAAAGGGTTCTTCAAAGGGTTCTCCTATGGGGACAGACAGTTCTCAGGTCCAAATTGAATAAAAAGGGCTTTATCCACCCTGACAGACAAGAACATCTCAGAAAAACTTCTTAGCAACAAGAGTCCCCCTTCCAACTCAACCCTGCCTCTCCCTTCTTCAGTTAGCTCTTTCACCTTGAATGAGACTCATATCATATCATATGCATGGTCGCTTCCACGACTTTCCTCTTTTCATCCTCTCACCCCCTTTTCCGCTCTCTATTCGTCAACCCTTCGTCTTGCATCCTCCTGTCTTTATCTTTCAAATTATCTCTCTGTCAGTCTTTTTGCCGTTTCTTTCCCCCAACCTGTGTTGTGTTACTTTCTTTCCAGTCTTTCATAGAACACAAATAGGCCCTCGGCAGTCTCTTTTCACCTTTAAATAATACTGTGGAGACAGACATTATTGTGCAGTGCACTCTACTCATTAGAACCTAATAGTCTGTGTTTCACTCAGCCTCCTAGTACCACGGTGAGCGCTTGTCAATTAGAGTCAAATTATTTCCAGTGTGTGTGTGCTTTTGTGTGTGTTTGTTTCAGGATTGGAGCTGGGGTAGGGGTTGCGGGGGGGGGGGGGGGCATGTGTGTTAGAGGGAGATACAACAACAAAAAAAGACCCAAAAATTGCGCATATGTGTGAGGGCGAGATAAAGAATCAAGTCTCTAGTTGTGTGTGAGTGAGAGAGAGAGTTAAATAAAGCTAACTTAAAGTGTGTACGTGTGTGTATGTGTCTGTATGTACATGTGTCTGTGGGTGGGTGCACCCTACAACTTGGCTACGCATTGTTTTTCCTGTATTCGTTTTCACAGCGTAGCACAGGTGGCAATCACAGGTGACAATCACAGGTGGCAATCACAGGTGGCAATCACAGGTGGCAATCACAGGTGACAATCACAGGTGACAATCGTTGAGAGTAAATGTCACGTGAAGTGAACGGACACACTGACAACTACATTGAGTGAGGAGACATTGACAGCTCAAACAGCTAATACTGACAAACTGCACATTAGACCTACTTGATAGTGAAGAAAAAGAGGAGTAGAGGGGATGTGACAGACAACGCGGGGAAAGAGTGAATGCGGACAGTAAAATAAGCAGAGTGATAGAATAAAGGAAAGATAAAGATAAAAAAAAGAAGACAGATTTGCAATCACACAAAAAAAGAGCTTAGAAATAGATGAAAATGCAATGTCCACTGATAAAAGTATGGACTTACCTTAGTAATAGCGTGAGTGTGAAACTCCCCCGTAAAACTGGAAATACCGGTGAAGAGAGAATCAAGACTAACAGGTGGTGAGGAGAAGGGAGGGAGGAAGACAGAGAGAGATGGAGAAAGAGAGACAGTGAGAGTCAGGAGAGGAGAAAGATGCATTCAAAATTTAATGCATGAATAGTTCAAATTGAGATAAATTAAAAAAGAGAAGGAGAGGAGGAAGAACAAAGGCAGGAGGAGGAAGATTATAGAGTGACTCAACGGGAAGGAAAATGATTCCTTGACAGATATTCCTTGACAGTCTGTTTTGCGCTTCTGTGTGTGACTATTTCTGTCTCTTTCTCTCCTTCTCTTTCTCTCCTCCCACTTGCCCTCCCTCCTCCTTCAGTGCAGTGTTGCAGTTGTTCCAGGATCACCAGAAAAACTCTCGCTTCCCTTTTCTCTCTTTTCTGTTCTGTTTTGCTTTCCAAGCCAGTGCCAATGCAATGCAGTACAGACTGTCTCCCAGTCTCCCTTTCTGTCTCTCTCTCCTCTCAGTATGTCTGTTTCTTCCCCTCCCTCTCCCTCTCCCAGTCTCTCTCAGTCTCTACACTCCACTCTCGACTCCCCACACTCAGTCAACCCCCCCACCCCTCAGTCTCTCTCTGTCTGTCTGCCCCTCTTTCTCTCTCCTTCCCTCTCTCACACACTCACTCTTTCTCTCCATATAATTAAACTAATTGTACTTCAGGCAGTGATAGACACAGGGAGACATGCTATTTCCCCTTCTCTCCTCTTGGTAAAGGGTCATAATTGGTGTTGCTTACGGGTCTTCCTGTCGTTACCCCTCGATCCCTCCCTCCTTGTCTTTCCCTCTCTCTCTGTCTCTCTCTCTCTTTCCGTCCTTCCCTATCCCTTTCTCTCTGTGGCTCTCACAACCCAATCCTTGGCCTTCACTCTCTGAATCTATTCATCCATCACAGATCAGCACAAATAATGTCAAAGTTGCATTGTAGTATAGCAATGAGGACTAGCTGGCCATTTTTTAGGACTAGCTGGCACAGAGTCAGTCTCTTTCTGTTCACGTCTTTCTATTCTTTCCCCCTTCCCCTCAAATGCATATGAATTCACGGTCACATTCTCTCTCAGGCACACACACACTCACACGAACGCACACACACAGACACAGACACCGCACGCACACACACATACCCGTAAACAAACAAAAAAACAAAAAAAGGGGTGTTCAATCATTCTAACCTTTTCTATTCCGCTACCCTTTTCCCTCACCCATATCTCACTTTCTCAAAGCTGCTCTTTTCTTCTCTTTTACATCCCACTAGTGTTGATGAACAGTGAAAATCCCCGCATAAAAAATGCATGTGGTCCACTATCAGCGTAAAAGTAATTAACCAGTATCTCCAAAGCAATTATGTCATGCTTGGCTGTGTCTACGAAGTCTACAAACGATTGACCATAAAAAAAAAATTGACTCCTATATTGCATATGCCTGTGGATTATATGGATTATACCCTGTACATGCCTAGTATTTCTGTATTTTTTTTTAAAGATTGGGCTGCCATAATAACAAACCAGGTGTTTCAATCTGACAAATATTTTACCTCAAAGTGTGTAGAAGACTATATATGAGAAATACAGCAATATTGACTAAAGGATCCCAAGACTCTCTGGAATAGAGGGATGATTGATGATGGATGCTGAAAAGGAAAAACATATATTAAAGCTGTGGGCAGCAATGGTCAGGTTTCACAGTATGGCAGAAAGGACAGCAGGTCATTTGGATAACAAAGCAACCACTCTATCATGTAGGAATTCAGTGTGGTTCATCGTAGGGACGTCCATGATAGTGATTATAGGTTTTGAGTTAAAACGCCACAATGGAGTGGATTTACAGTGATTTCAATTAACATGTAAAAGTCCTTCGCTTTTTCTCAAACTAAGGTTAAACATGTACATGTCATTTGGTGTCATTTGGTTCATGAGAAGAAGATTTTAGAAGTATTTTTTTTTAAATGTTTGCATATTAGTGTATGCGCTAATATGAATCTACTGGCATAGTGTTGGCATCTTTGAATGCATCAATGTTATTTTCACAAACTCTTTAGGGACTATTGTGATGAGTCCAAAGACCTCATTTGGAGTGAATCTGACTTTTAGATTTTTTTAATGGTTATTTGAAGCATTAGCGTTGCATAGTAAAAAAGGTTCATGTCAATAGTTTCCCTATTTATTAAGATATCAATGCCAAATGTAACATGGTTCATCCTGGTAATGTCTTTGATGACCCTAAAACGTTTCAAATTGAAACTGGCCATTGTGGAGTGGATTTACAAAGGATTTAAATTGACACATAAATTAAAGGATTGAGGAAAATCTATGCTGATGGACCTTATGGGTTCAGCATGAGGAAAGACACCTACATACAAAGTAGGCCAAATGGGGTGACGATATGAGGGTTTAAGTGAGACTGCTTATAATAGCACCCCCTATAAGCCAATCGGTGCCATTCTTTTTGACCAAGTTACTCATGTCCTCTAGTTTCTGAGTGCCAAATTAGAAAACATTTTACCAATCTATGATTCGGTTATTTGACCATGTAAATATGATTTTTAAATGAATAATTCAGACAATAACAATAGATTTCAAAGCTTCGCGGTGAACCCCTAATAAAATCACAGACGATGATCGCAGAGACTTGTGGACATGGAAGGAAAGGTTTGTTTCTTTCATTTTCCTGTTGCAAATTCTCCTGAAAGTAAGATATTTTTTGAGTAAGATCATGTACGGAGAAGTGAAATATAAAGAAGGCTCTTGTAAAAGAAGCATCCCAAATGGCACCCTATTTCCTATATAGTAGACTACTTTTGAGCGGCACTTTATAAAGAATAGGGTGCTATTGGGGAAGCAGACATCCTCTCCAGTACATATTCTGTGATCCAGATCCACCCTGGAGTATTGGGTGATTCACTAGCTGACAGAAGTGACAGACGGAAACGTTGGCATCATTACATGTATTAACTTAGATCCTGCCTGAAATAAAGGAGAGGCTGTTGTGTGACTTACAGTATTGTCTAAGAATGATATGAGGACAAATACTAGCCTGGTCCCAGATCTGTTTGTGCTCTTGCCAAATCCATTGCTCATTGTCATGCCATGTTGTGCATGACCAGAAATTAGCATGATATCACAAACAGACTGGCACTCAGGCTAGACGAATATCAACATTGGTGTATGATACTGGGAGAGTACAACCCCAAACACTAATATAGATCATATTAAAATAACATCATTGAATGGGAAAGTGAAAAGGTAATAGGCTAGATCCATGATCCCGAAAAGACTCAATTTTTACGTTAGATATTCCGACTCATAATGGCCTCTCCATCTTGGAGAGCTTTTAGTGATATTGTGTGGCTCAGTTGGTAGAGCATGGTGCTTGGGTTTACCTTCATTTAACTAGGCAAGTCAGTTAAGAACAAATTCTTATTTTCAACGACGGCCTAGGAAGAGTGGGTAAACTGCCTTGTTCAGGGGCAGAACAACAGATTTTTACCTTGTCATCTCGAGGATTCAATCTTGCAACCTTTTGGTTACTAGTCCAACTCTCTAACCACTAGGCTACCTGCCGCCCTGTATGCACACTCCACTGTATGTCGCTCTGGATAAGAGCATCTGCTAAATGACTAAAATGTAAAATATGCACTACAAAATGACTCAAACAAGTTTACACTGAGAATACCAAACATTAAGAACCCCTCCCTAATATTGAGTTGCACCCCCCCCCCCCCCCCCCCCCCCCCACCACACCTATTGCTCTCAGAACAGCCTCAAATTGTCGGGGCATGGACTCTGCAAGGTGTCGAAAGTGTTACACAGGGATGCTGGCCCATATTAACTCCAAAGCTTCCCCCCAGTTGTGTCAAGTTGGCTTGATGTCCTTTGGGTAGTGGACCATTCTTGATGCACACGGGAAACTGTTGAGTGTGAAAAACACAGCAGCATTGCAGTTCTTGACACAAACCGGTGCACCTGGCATCTACTACCATATACCCTGTTCAAAGTCACTTACATTTTTTGACTTGCCAATTCACCCTCTGAATGGCACACATACACAATCCATGTCTCAAGGCTTAAAAATCCCTCTTTAACCTGTCTCCACCCGCTTATATACACTGATATAAGTGGATTTAACTAGTGACATCAATAAGGGATCATAGCTTTCACCTGGATTCACCTGGTCAGTCTATGTCATGGAAAGACCGGGTGTTCTTAATGTTTTGTATACTCAGTGTATATTCTATATAAGTGGCAAAAGTGCCATTCCCAGTGTCCTTGGTTGCCACTTGGAGACAGGCAGCCTGCAACACACTTCTCTGTAGGGCCTTACACTCGTTCACATGAGTCTGCACAGAGCATGGTTGTGTGTGCAGTTGCTTGAGATCTGCCCTGGTTGGCTGTAGCTATGTTAGTTTAGGGCAGGGGGATAGGCAGCTAGATACAGCCACAGGCCGATTTCTGCCGGGGGCCGGAAAATAAATATTGTAATTTGTACACTGCAAATTGCTCCCTTTGTACACTGCAAACTGCTCCCTAAAAACACTTCAGCGAGCAGGCCTTTCTAATCGACCTGACCCCGGGTATCCTGGAAGGATACTGACCTCAGTCCGTCAGTAGAGGATGCCTGGTTATTCTTTAAAAGTGCTTTCCTCACCATCTTAAATAAGCATGCCCCATTTAAAAAATGTTGAACCAGGAACAGATATAGCCCTTGGTTGACTCCAGACCTGACTACCTTTTGACCAGCACAAAAACACCTTGTGGCGTACTGCATTAACATCGAATAGCCCCCACGATATGAAACTTTTCAGGGAAGTTAGGAACCAATACACACAGGCAGTTAGGAAAGCAAAGGCAAGATTTTCAAACAGAAATTTGCATCCTGTAGCACAAACTCCAAAAGATTCTGGGACATTGTAGAGTCCATGGAGAATAAAAGCACCTACTCCCAGCTGCCCACTGCACGGAGGCTAGGAAACATGGTCACCACCGATAAATCCACGATAATTGAGAATTTCAATAAGCATTTTTCTACGGCTGGCCATACTTTCCACCTGGCTAAACCTACCCAGGTCAACAGCCCTGCACCCCCCACAGCAACTTGCCCCAACCTCCCCCATTTCTCCTACACCCAAATCCAGATAGCAGATGTACAAATCAGCTGGGCTAGACATTCTGAACCCTCTCTTTCTAAAATTATCCGCCACAATTGCTGCAACCTCTATTACTAGCCTGTTCAACCTCTCTTCCGTATCCTCTGAGATCCCCAAAGATTGGAAAGCTGCCGTGGTCATCCCCCTCTTCAAAGGGGAGACACTCGAGACCCAAACTGTTACAGATCTAAGCCAGGGCGGCAGGCAGCCTAGTGGTTAGAGCGTTGGACTTGTAACCGAAAGGTTGCAAGATCGAATCGCCGAGCTGACAAGGTACAAACCTGTGGTTCTGCCCCTGAACAAGGCCCTTGAGCGGTCATTAAAAATAAGAATTTACCTAGTTAAATAAAAGTACAAATAAAAAAATAAATCCTACCCTGCCTTTCTAAGGTCTTAAGCCAAATTAACAAACAGATCAGCGGCCATTTTGAATCCCACTGTACCTTCTCCGCTATGTAATCTGGTTTCCGAGCTCGTCATGGGTGCACCTCAGCCACGCTCAAGGTCCTAAACGATATCATAAAGGCCATCGATAAAATACTTTACTGTTTAGCCGTATTCATTGACCTGGCCAAGGCCTTCGACTCTGTCAATCACCACATTCATATCAGCAGACTCAACAGCCTTGGTTTCTCAAATGACTGCCTCGCCTGGTTCACCAACTACTTCTCAGACAGAGTTCAGTGTGTCAAATTGGAGGACCTGTTGTCCGGACCTCTATGGCGGTTCGCCACAGGGTTCAATTCTCGGACCGACTCTTTTCTCTGTATACATCAATAATGTCACTTTTGCTGCTGGTGATTCTCTGATCCACCTCTACGCAGACAACACCATTCTGTATACTTCTGGTCCTTCTTTGACACTGTGTTAACTAACCTCCAGACGAGCTTCAATGCCATACAACTCTCCTACAACCCTGGTGATGTCATTTATAAAATAGCCTCCAACACTCTACTCAGCAAACTGAATGCAGTCTATCACAGTGCCATCTGTTCTGTCACCAAAGCCCCATATACTACCCAGCACTGCGACCTGTATGCTCTCGTTGGCTGGCCCCCGCTTCATATTCGTCGCCAAACCCACTGGCTCCAGGTCATCTATAAATCTTTGCTAGGTAAAGCCCCGCCTTATCCCAGCTCACTGGTCACCATAGCACCATAGACTTTTTTCTATTGTGTTATTGACTGTACATTTGTTTATTCCATGTGTAACTCTGTGTTGTTGTTTGTGTCGCACTGCTTTGCTTTATCTTGGCCAGGTCACAGTTGTAAATGAAAACTTGTTCTGAACTGGCCTACCTGGTTAAATGAAGGTGAAAAAAAAATAGACCACAACTAAGCCCAAAAGATATTGTATTTGAAAATGACAATAATATAATACCTTTATAGCATTGAGACACGATCGCATACATTTTTTGATTTGTGTGAAAACTTGGCAACAGATTTCCTCAATGATATCTTTTTTGTTTGTTATTTTTGTCTTTTTTGGCCAAAAACTCAAATCCCCCCAAAATTTGGGAGTGCAAAAAAAATCTCTCACGGGACAGTTGTGACTGTATAGAAATAATGATGCCAAAATTGCAAATGATTTCTATCAGCCTAATGGAGGTGTAGATTACATCTCACATTCCAGTGTTCAAACTTCTAAACAAGGCTGCAATGGGATTTCACGTAATGTGACTCCTTGCAGCCAATGGCAATGTCCGCTTTAGGCATAATGTCAGGAGCTGCATGTGGATTTGAAAGCTCTAATGCAGTTCCACCTCCGACACTGCCAAAACAACCGCTATGCAGATGTCGGCTAAAGCGGATCTGTTTGAATAGAGCCCTTAGAATAGGGAAAGTAGTATGAAGGTGGATGTCATGTAATGTGCATGAAATTATGCCCCATTTGGAGAACTCAATTAATAGAGAGTGATTAGGGGTTATTGTGACATGGCCCTCGAAGAGTTTCTGTTTAATTGATTGCTTCATTAATGAAAGAGTCTCATGAAGAGTCTCAGGAAGTCTGCCTGAGCGGTGATGATGAATTAGAGAGAGAGAGAAAATAAAGAGGGAGAAAGATTGGAGAGAGAGAGCCAAGGGGAAAGAGGAGGAGAAAGAGAATATATTCAACATTATCATAGGTCAAGAGTGACATTGCACTTTTATGGACTTGAATAATATTTTCGTTAGAAGCACTATTTCCCCTCAAACTCTGAAAAAAGTGGAAGTAAGTGTAACAAATGAACAAACTATAGGCTAATGCATGGAAAACTGAAGAATAATACTTGGGGAACAGAGGCTACAATCTATAGAACAGAACTTAAGACTGAGTTATTGCTATGCGCACGCACGCACACACACACACACACACACACACACACACACACACACACACACACACACACACACACACACACACACACACACACACACACACACACACACACACACACACACACACACACACACACACACACACACACACACACACACACACACAATCCCACCCCACCCAAACACAATCCTAAACACTGTTAATTCTCTGCTGTGTATGGTCCTACTGGCAAATCTCAACTCAGTTGCTAGGCAACCGTTGAACTTATTATACCATCTGTATCATGACTGCAGTGGCCTGGTGGGGGTGGGGACGTGGGTGGAGGGTCAGAGGAGGGAACGTGTGAAGGGGGTTGGTTGAGAATAATGATGAAAAGGGGGACTTCATTTAGACCCTGTGCTTGATTGGGAGAGACAGCGATGCACAGACCTGTCTACTTCTCAGCCCCACCAGTCTGCCAACCTCTGATCTATTTTATCATCATACCCCTACCCACTGTCGATTTGATGAGCAATACCAAGCAATGCCTCAGGTTAGATTAAGAAGATGGAGGGTGTCATTGCGGGAACACTCCAAACATGAAATATAAAATGCACTCTTTCCTTTTTGACACATCGATATTGTCACATTCTGACCTTAGTTCTTTTGCTATGTCTTTGTTTTGGTATGGTCAGGGCTTGAGTTGGGTGGGTTGTCTATGTGAGTTTTTCTATGATTTGCTATTTCTGTGTTTGGCCTGGTATGGTTCTCAATCAGAGGCAGCTGTCAATCGTTGTCCCTGATTGAGAACCATTTTTAGGTAGCCTGTTTTCTATTGTGTTTCGTGGGTGATTGTTTTCTGTTTTCTGTTGTGTGTCTGCACCAGCCAGAACTGTTTTCGGTCGCTTCTCTTTGTTATTTTGTTATTTCCGTGTTCATTTAATAAATATGGACACATACCACGCTGCACCTTGGTCCTCACCTTCTTCCACCGACGACGACCTTTACAGATATGTTCTTTTTTGGTAGGCTGTACCCAGGCAGAGATCAAATTTAAATCTTTAGTTGGAATTTAAATATGAGTAGGCCTACCAACCAAATATCACTTTAAAAAAGTGTGGGACTATTTGTTCAGCTGTATAAAAAAGAGGAAGGGAAAATCAAGTCACTTCACACTATGGGCCCTGGTCAAAATTAATGCACCAAAAAGGGAATAGGGTGCCATTTTGGATGAAGCCACTGTCTTAGTCTCTCCATGGAACTGCAGTGTGGATTCACAGGCATTCCAGTCTCTTCTGCTGCACCAGTAATGTGACTTGTTCCCTTGGCCTCAAGGCTGAGTTGGAAGGAAGTTTAATAGTCAACCTTAAAGCAGCAATCAGCAGTAGAAGTTTAAAATGTCGCCGGAAGAAATGGCAGCAGTTTTACGGGCGCCCAACCAATTGTGCTATTATGTGTTTTTTCCCCAGGTTATTTGTAACTTATTTTGTACATAATGTTTCTGCAACCGTATCTTATGGGGAAAAAATAGCTTCTGGATATCAGGACAGCGATCACTCACCTCGGATTAGACAAAGACTTTTTCTTCAACAAGCAAGATGCACAGGACATTTTCCAAACACCCGATAGGGCCAACATCCCCGTTATTTAAAAGAGGAAGCGACGCAGGTACAAAGGACAAAGAGCCGGAGGCCTGGTCAGGACCCAGAAAAGGCGAGTGGGAAAGCTGCCATTACCGTCAATACTACTTGCCAAAGTGCAATCATTGGACAATAAACTAGACGAGGTACGATCATGAATATCCTACCAACGGGACATCAAAAAAATGTAATATCCTATGTTTCTCGGAATGGTGGCTGAATGACGACATGGATATTCAGCTACCGGGATATACGCTGCACCGTCAAGATAGAACAGCACACTCCAGTAAGACAAGAGGGGGGGGGTCTGTGCATATTTGTAAAAAATAGCTGGTGCACGAAATCTAAGGTCTCTAGATTTTGCTCGCCGGAAGTAGAGTATATTGTGATAATATGCAGGCCACACTACATTTACATTACATTTACATTTAAGTCATTTAGCAGACGCTCTTATCCAGAGCGACTTACAAATTGGTGCATTCACCTTATGACATCCAGTGGAACAGTCACTTTACAATAGTGCATCTAAATCTTAAAGGGGGGGATTACTTATCCTATCCTAGGTATTCCTTAAAGAGGTGGGGTTTCAGGTGTCTCCGGAAGGTGGTGATTGACTCCGCTGTCCTGGCGTCGTGAGGGAGTTTGTTCCACCATTGGGGGGCCAGCGCAGCGAACAGTTTTGACTGGGCTGAGCGGGAGCTGTACTTCCTCAGTGGTAGGGAGGCGAGCAGGCCAGAGGTGGATGAACGCAGTGCCCTTATTTGGGTGTAGGGCCTGATCAGAGCCTGGAGGTACTGAGGTGCCGTTCCCCTCACAGCTCCGTAGGCAAGCACCATGGTCTTGTAGCGGATGCGAGCTTCAACTGGAAGCCAGTGGAGAGAACAGAGGAGCGGGGTGACGTGAGAGAACTTGGGAAGGTTGAACACCAGACGGGCTGCGGCGTTCTGGATGAGTTGAAGGGGTTTAATGGCACAGGCAGGGAGCCCAGCCAACAGCGAGTTGCAGTAATCCAGACGGGAGATGACAAGTGCCTGGATTAGGACCTGCGCCGCTTCCTGTGTGAGGCAGGGTCGTACTCTGCGGATGTTGTAGAGCATGAACCTACAGGAACGGGCCACCGCCTTGATGTTGGTTGAGAACGACAGGGTGTTGTCCAGGATCACGCCAAGGTTCTTGGCGCTCTGGGAGGAGGACACAATGGAGTTGTCAACCGTGATGGCGAGATCATGGAACGGGCAGTTCTTCCCCGGGAGGAAGAGCAGCTCCGTCTTGCCGAGGTTCAGCTTGAGGTGGTGATCCGTCATCCACACTGATATGTCTGCCAGACATGCAGAGATGCGATTCGCCACCTGGTCGTCAGAAGGGGGAAAGGAGAAGATTAATTGTGTGTCGTCTGCATAGCAATGATAGGAGAGACCATGTGAGGTTATGACAGAGCCAAGTGACTTGGTGTATAGCGAGAATAGGAGAGGGCCAAGAACAGAGCCCTGGGGGACACCAGTGGTGAGAGCGCGTGGTGAGGAGACAGATTCTCGCCACGCCACCTGGTAGGAGCGGCCTGTCAGGTAGGACGCAATCCAAGCGTGGGCCGTGCCGGAAATGCCCAACTCGGAGAGGGTGGAGAGGAGGATCTGATGGTTCACAGTATCGAAGGCAGCCGATAGATCTAGAAGGATGAGAGCAGAGGAGAGAGAGTTAGCTTTAGCAGTGCGGAGCGCCTCCGTGATACAGAGGAGAGCAGTCTCAGTTGAATGACTAGTCTTGAAACCTGACTGATTTGGATCAAGAAGGTCATTCAGAGAGAGATAGCGGGAGAGCTGGCCAAGGACGGCACGTTCAAGAGTTTTGGAGAGAAAAGAAAGAAGGGATACTGGTCTGTAATTGTTGACATCGGAGGGATCGAGTGTAGGTTTTTTCAGAAGGGGTGCAACTCTCGCTCTCTTGAAGACGGAAGGGACATAGCCAGCGGTCAGGGATGAGTTGATGAGCGAGGTGAGGTAAGGAGAAGGTCTCCGGAAATGGTCTGGAGAAGAGAGGAGGGGATAGGGTCAAGCGGGCAGGTTGTTGGGCGGCCGGCCGTCACAAGACGCGAGATTTCATCTGGAGAGAGAGGGGAGAAAGAGGTCAGAGCACAGGGTAGGGCAGTGTGAGCAGAACCAGCGGTGTCGTTTGACTTAGCAAACGAGGATCGGATGTCGTCGACCTTCTTTTCAAAATGGTTGACGAAGTCATCTGCAGAGAGGGAGGAGGGGGGAGGGGGAGGAGGATTCAGGAGGGAGGAGAAGGTGGCAAAGAGCTTCCTAGGGTTAGAGGCAGATGCTTGGAATTTAGCGTGGTAGAAAGTGGCTTTAGCAGCAGAGACAGAGGAGGAAAATGTAGAGAGGAGGGAGTGAAAGGATGCCAGGTCCGCAGGGAGGCGAGTTTTCCTCCATTTCCGCTCGGCTGCCCGGAGCCCTGTTCTGTGAGCTCGCAATGAGTCATCGAGCCACGGAGCGGGAGGGGAGGACCGAGCCGGCCTGGAGGATAGGGGACATAGAGAGTCAAAGGATGCAGAGAGGGAGGAGAGGAGGGTTGAGGAGGCAGAATCAGGAGATAGGTTGGAGAAGATATGAGCGGAGGGAAGAGATGATAGGATGGAAGAGGAGAGAGTAGCGGGGGAGAGAGAGTGAAGGTTGGGACGGCGCGATACCATCCGAGTAGGGGCAGTGTGGGAGGTGTTGGATGAGAGCGAGAGGGAAAAGGATACAAGGTAGTGGTCGGAGACTTGGAGGGGAGTTGCAATGAGGTTAGTGGAAGAACAGCATCTAGTAAAGATGAGGTCGAGCGTATTGCCTGCCTTGTGAGTAGGGGGGGAAGGTGAGAGGGTGAGGTCAAAAGAGGAGAGGAGTGGAAAGAAGGAGGCAGAGAGGAAAGAGTCAAAGGTAGACGTGGGGAGGTTAAAGTCGCCCAGAACTGTGAGAGGTGAGCCGTCCTCAGGAAAGGAGCTTATCAAGGCATCAAGCTCATTGATGAACTCTCCGAGGGAACCTGGAGGGCGATAAATGATAAGGATGTTAAGCTTGAAAGGGCTGGTAACTGTGACAGCATGGAATTCAAAGGAGGCGATAGACAGATGGGTAAGGGGAGAAAGAGAGAATGACCACTTGGGAGAGATGAGGATCCCGGTGCCACCACCCCGCTGACCAGAAGCTCTCGGGGTGTGCGAGAACACGTGGGCGGACGAAGAGAGAGCAGTAGGAGTAGCAGTGTTGTCTGTGGTGATCCATGTTTCCGTCAGTGCCAAGAAGTCGAGGGACTGGAGGGAGGCATAGGCTGAGATGAACTCTGCCTTGTTGACCGCAGATTGGCAGTTCCAGAGGCTACCGGAGACCTGGAACTCCACGTGGGTCGTGCGCGCTGGGACCACCAGAGTAGGGTGGCCGCGGCCACGCGGTGTGGAGCGTTTGTATGGTCTGTGCAGAGAGGAGAGAACAGGGATAAACAGACACATAGTTGACAGGCTACAGAAGAGGCTACGCTAATGCAAAGGAGATTGGAATGACAAGTGGACTACACGGCTCAAATGTTCAGAAAGTTAAGCTACGTAGCAAGAATCTTATTGACTAAAATGATTAAAATGATACAGCACTGCTGAAGTAGGCTAGCTGGCAGTGGGTGCGTTGTTGACACTACACTAATCAAGTCGTTCCGTTGAGTGTAATAGTTTCTGCAGTGTTGCTATTCGGGGGCTAGCTGGCTAGCTAGCAGTGTTGTTTACGTTACGTTGCGTTAAAAGAACGACAATGGCTGGCTAGCTAACCTAGAAAATCGCTCTAGACTACACAATTATCTTTGATACAAAGACGGCTATGTAGCTAGCTATGTAGCTAGCTACGATCAAACAAATCAAACCGTTGTACTGTAATGAAGTGAAAATGTGATACTACCTGTGAATGCGACCGGGTTGTTGAGTTCTATTCAGGAGACGTTGGCTAGCGTTGGCTAGCTGTTGGCTAGCTAGCAGAGTCTCCTACGTTAAGGACGACAAATAGCTGGCTAGCTAACCTCGGTAAATTAAGATAATCACTCTAAGACTACACACTCTAAACCTAAACAACACAATTATCTTGGATACGAAGATACGAAGACAGCAAAGACAGCTATGTAGCTAGCTAACACTACACTAGTGTTAGAGTGTTTTCAGCTATACTTATTGTGGCTGTTTATTTACCACTACAGACAGATGCTGGCACTAAGACCGCACTCAGTCAGCTGTATAAGGAAATAAGAAAACAGGAAACCACTCACCCAGTTGCGGCGCTCCTAGTGGCCGGACACTTTAATGCAGGGAAACTTAAATCAGTTCGACCAAATTTCTATCATGTTAAATGTGCAAACAGAAGGAAAAATATTCTAGATCACCTGTACTCCACACACAGAGACGCGTACAAAGCTCTCCCTCACCCTCCATTTGATAAATCCAACCACAATGCTATCCTCCTGATTCCTGCTTACAAGCAAAAATTAAAGCAGGAAGCACCAGTGACTCGGTCAATAAAAAAGTGGTCAGATGAAGCAGATGCTAAACTACAGGACTGTTTTGCTATCACAGACTGGAACATGTTCCGGGATTCTTCCAATGGCAGCGATGAGTACGCCACATCAGTCACTGGCGTTATCAATAAATGCATCGAGGACATCGTCCTCACAGTGACTGTACGTACATACCCCAACCAGAAGCCATGGATTACAGGCAACATTCGCACTGAGCTAAAGGGTAGAGCTGCCGCTTTCAAGGTGTTAGACTCTAACCCGGAAGCTTACAAGAAATCCTGCTATGCCCTGCGACAAAACCATCAAAACAGGCAAAGCGTCAAAACAGGGCTAAGATTGAATCATACTACACCTGCTCCGACGCTCGTCTTATGTGGCAGGGCTTGCAAACTATTACAGACTACAAAGGGAAGCACAGCCGCGAGCTGCCCAGTGACACAAGCCTACCAGACGAGCTAAATTACTTCTATGCTCACTTCGAGGAAAGCAACACTGAGGCATGCATGAGCACGAGCTGTTCCGGACGACTGTTTGATCACGCTCTCCGTAGCCAACGTGAGTAAGACTTTAACGTGTTAACGGTACAGGTTCCCCAAGGGGTACCACCCCCCCCCCCGCTCAACTGAAACAGTGGCGCACAGAATGCAAAAATATTCTTAGAAATATTTAACCTCCACACATTAACAAGTCCAAACGCAAATGAAAGATAAATACCTTGTTCATCTACCCAGTGTGTCAGATTTCTAAAATGTTTTACGGCGAAAACATGGCACATATTTATATCAAACCACCACATCAGATGACAGTAATAGGACATGTTACACAGTACATTTATGTTTTTTCAATAATATGCCATTTATATCCATAAATCTCTGTTTACATTGACACCATGTTCAGAAAATGCACAACAATGTCCGGAGAAATTATAGAAACCTCCGCCAGTTAACAGAAATAAACATCATAAACTTTGACTAAATATACATGTTCTACATATAGTTAGAAAGATACACTGATTCTTAATGCAACCGCTGTGTTACATTTATTTTTAACGTTACAGAATTAGTTCACTATGTAATAATCTTAGACGGCGCTCAGACGTAAGCAATATTTCTCCGCTATGTTGGAGTCAACAGAAATACAAAATTACAACATAAATATTATCTTACCTTTGATGGTCTTCGATCAGAATGTAGTGGAAGGAGTCATACTTACCTAATATAACGTTTGGTTTCAGTTTGTGTGCCTTTATAGTAGCATATGCTATGAGTTCCAGCTGAAATGCATCCAAAATTACTTCTGGTCCCGAACAGTTGCGCATCAAAACTTCAGAATTATATATTATATGTCGACTAAACTGGTCAAACTAAGTGCAGAATCAAGCTGTAGGATGTTCTAAACGTACAAAACAATTCTCAAATCTATCGGACAATCATGCTTCTTCTCAGGCATTCTGGAACAAAGGAAGGTCTGTTCTAAAAGCGCGCTCTAGTCACCAGGTATTTTCTTGCGACATCCACTCTTTCGCCCCCCAAAGGGTCAAAACTCGCGGGATTTGCACAATTAAATGATGTACTGAATGAGGACATCTAGTGGAAGACATAGAAAGTGTCTCCAGATCCATAGCTGGTTGGGAAGGGTGGGAGCGATGACGTCAAAGTTGCCCCAAGTTTCAGGCTCCCAAAAATAGTTTGGAAGATTGCCTGCCCTGTGAGTTCTGCTATACTTACAGACATAATTCAAACGGTTTTAGAAGCTTTCGAGTGTTTTCTATCCAATAATAATTATTATATGCATATATTATCAATTTTGGACAGATTTTTTAAAAGTTTACTATGGGCACGCATTTCATCCAAAGGGGGCAGTATTCTGCCTAGCCCTAACTTAAACAGGTCAAGATACACAAGGTTGCGGGGCTAGACTAATTACCAGGACGTGTGCTCCAGGAATGTGCTTACCAACTGGCAAGTGTCTTCACTGACATTTTCAACATGTCCCTGATTGAGTCTGTAATACCAACATGTTTCAAGCAGACCACCATAGTCCCTGTGCCCAAGAACACAAAGGCAAACTGCCTAAATGACTACAGACTTGTAGCACTCATATCCATAGCCATGAATTGCTTTGAAAGGTTGGTAATGGCTCACAACACCATTATCCCAGAAACCCTAGACCCACTCCAATTTGCATACCGCCCAAACAGATCCACAGATGATGCAATCTCTATTGCACTCCACACTGCCCTTTCCCACCTGGACAAAAGGAACACTTATGTGAGAATGCTATTCATTGACTACAGCTCAGCGTTCAACACCATAGTACCCTCAAAGCTCACTTAGCTAAGGATCCTGAGACTAAACACCTCCCTTTGCAACTGTATCCTGGACTTCCTGACGGGCCGCCCCCAGGTGGTGAGGGTAGGTAGCAACATGTCTGCCTCGCCAATCCTCAACACTGGAGCTCCCCAGGGGTGCGTGCTCAGTCCCCTTCCTGTACGCCCTGTTCACCCACAACTGCATGGCCAGGCACGACTCAAACACCATTAACTTTGCAGATGACACAACAGTGGTTGTGTCTGATCACGACAACCACGAGACAGCCTATAGGGAGGAGGTCAGAGACTTGGCCGGGTGGTGCCACAATAACAACCTATCCCTCAACGTAATAAAGACTAAGAAGATGATTGTGGACTACAGGAAAAGGAGGACCGAGCACGCCCCCATTCTCATCGACGGGGCTGTAGTGGAGCGGGTTGAGAGCTCCTTGGTGTCCATATTAACAACAAACTAGAATGGTCCAAACACACCACGACAGTCATGAAGAGGGCATGACAAAGCCCATTCCCCCTCAGGAAACTATAAAGTTTGACATGGGTCCTGAGATCCTCAAAAGGTTCTACAGCTGCAACATCGAGAACATCCTGCCTGTTACGGCCGTGCAGAGGGTAGTTATATAACAAAGTATTGCGATAAACTTTTGTTATTGACCAAATACTTATTTTCCACCTTAATTTGCAAATAAATTCATAAAAAATCCTACAATGTGATTTTCTGGATTTGTTTTTCTCATTTTGTCTGTCATAGTTGAAGTGTACTTATGATGAACATTACAGGCCTCTCTCATCTTGTTGAGTGGGAGAACTTGCACAATTGGTGGCTGACTACATACTTTTTTGCCCCACTGTATATGCATAGTCACTTTAACCATATCTACATGTACATACTACCTCAATCAGCATGACTAACCGGTGTCTGAATGTAGCCTCACTACTTTTATAGCCTCGCTACTGTATATAGCCTGTCTTTTAACTGTTGTTTTATTTCTCTACCTACCTATTGTTCACCTAATACCTTTTTTGCACTATTGGTTAGAACCTGTAAGTAAGCATTTCACTGTAAGGTCTACTACACCTGTTGTATTCGGCGCACGTGACAAAAACTTTGATTTGATTTGATTCGAAACAAAGTGTTCGGTAAAAAGCTGATGGATGGGGCTTGAGAAATGTAATCCTTCTTAAATTCATAGAGTTATGGATGCAAGAGTGACCATCCATGACATCAAAAGTATAGTTTTATCAAAGTTTTGAGGCTATAGTGTTTACATTTACTTTGTTTATAAACATTGGAGTAAAACATGCATATATTTTGGGTTCTGATGGGGTACGACAGTTGAACTAAGCTCATGAGACATTTATGAGTTATATTCTTCAAGAATCAATGGGTACATAGTAGGGGTGAAGCGGTTCACAAAACTCACGGTCAGTTCGGTACGATATGGTACAGTGACAAAATAAATGCCTGAGAAATATGTCATTTGTATTTAGATTTTCCATTTATTATAATAGTATACATGGGTGGTGTCACGTGTGCTCCCTCTCCAGCCTCTAGGTCACCAGGCTGCTTGTTAGGGCACACACCTGTCACCAGCGTTAGATGCATAATGACACTCACCTGGACTCCATAACCTCCTTGATTACCTGCCCTTTATATGTCACTCCGTTTGGTTTCTTCCCCAGACATCATTATTCCTGTTTTATGTCGGTGAGCTGTCCATGTTTCTTGTTTTGTTCATTTATTAATTCAATGTTTTCACTCCCTGAACTTCCCGACTCTCAGCGCACTCGTTACAGGTAGCTTGAATTCCCAGGAGTATATCGAAACAAAGGGACAAAAAAATAAGCAGTGCCGGCCTTATAAAATAGTAATTTAAAACAGAACTTCAACAAGAGTGCATAGTCCAGCAGCATATATCAAAATTAAGTCACACAGCAGTGCCTTAAGTAAAATAGGACCACTTGAGACTGGTTACTTGAAAAAATGTAAACAGTATCAGATTTTCAAGTTTTACGTTAAGAACATTAGTCTATCCACATTATCTGCAGTGAGCACAGATCGGCTTGCTGTGACAATGTCAGCCGCTGTAGAGAATACCCTCTCGCTAGGGACAGAGGTCCCAGACACAGCCAGGTAGTGCTTTGCTAACATGACAACCTGAGGGTATATTAACTCTTTGGTCTTCCACCATTTAGTGGATCAGCATCCAGGGGAATAGTCCACATCCCCGTATGAGGTCACCTCCTCCTCTATGACCTTTGACTTGGTTCCCTGCTCCTGGGTCGTGAACAACTCCCCAAAAAGCTCAGCCATGGCTCACGTTTTTTCTGGAGGAGAACCCCTGTCGTCTGCCGTCTCTGGAGAGGGGTTGGCTCCTGTGGTATCTGTGGCTGGGCCCTGCAGAATTAAATTATATGAAAATGTTTATCTCTGAAGTGGCTTTAAAAATATGATTTGTTTTTGTATATCAGCAGAGATTCCATTTCACAAAAAATAGTTCTTCAGGGTTGGTGTATGATAGCTTGAGGCAATCCCACGACTACTGCACATTGTAATCCAGGATATAGAAAATATTTTGTCTCAGGAAATGTCTTGAGATCACACAGAGCTGAGATATTGATGGCTGAAGTACTGGCGATAGCTGGTACTGCTGGTAATTTGTTACATGATACTTATCTGGCCATAAAGCTGATGGAAAGTGGAGATATAAAGTGGTGCATGTGATCCATGTGACGATACTCTTGAATAGAATAGGAGGCTTCTGGACCTCTTCTTGCTAGAGATATTCTGTCACTGTACCAACATCATCATGGAAACACATTGGTAAAAAATGTAAAGCAAACACAGCTCATGCACAACGATTTCCACATATTTCTAATTCTGTGTATGTTTGTGTGTGCGTGTGTGTGTGCATACATGCAAGTTCATGCTCATGTGCATGTGTGTAGTTTGGAGAGGCACATATGGATTGATTTCAATATGTTGTTTCCACACGTCACAGACATTCAATAATTCTACATGATCATACACAGAAGCAACCAAGGGGTGTCAAAGTCAATCGAAGTTCACAAGATATCCAGATTCAACAGGACTAATTACCAACCAGGCCTATTTGCATTAATCCCTCATGTTGTTCTTTTTAAAATACCTGCTTCAGCTTCGTTCAGCTTTACTGAGCAATTTTGTTTTTTAGTTATGTTCTGAGATATACAGTTGAAGAGGCAACCAGCAGTTGTTACATACATTTTTGGACTTATACATTAATGATATGTACTAGGAGTGAAACAGTATGTGTATTTGTATTGAACCGTTTGGTACAGGGTCCACAGTGCACGGTTCGGTACGCACTGCAAACCGAACAATACATTAATCATATATTATAGCTAGGGGGAGGGGGAATATATATATATATCTCGAGTCTCGCTTCACTATCCCTCCTGTACACATTTTTGCCCAGATATTAATACCTGCCTTATACAAAAGAACACCTTGAGAGCGAGTTGTCAGAAACGCAGGCTGTTGCTCTAACAACAGACAGTTGGACGTCTAGAGATACAGAGAGCTACCTTACTGTAACGGCTCATTTCATTACGGCAGAGTGAGAGATAAAAAGCCATGTCCTTCAAACACGTCTCCTTAAGAGGAGTCACACCAGTGTAAACTTGGGGGAAGAGCTAAGGGAAGTTGTTGCAGTGCGGAAGTTAGAGAGGGATAACGTAACGATTCCTGTGACTATTGACAACCCTAGACAAATTGTAAATGCAGTTGCACTAGCTGGATTGGGGCCACAGATAGGATGCTTTGCTCACGTTATTAAAACCTCTACGGGATCGGTGTCCCTAAAACGGGACAGTTGTTGCTAAAGTGTGCTAATGTGACCAGAATGATGTTGTATATAACAGCCAACATTCCTGGACATATAGATGTCTTATATGGGCAGAAAGCTCATATTCCTGTTAATCTACCTGCAGTATTCAATTAACAGTAGCTATTACCGTGAAAAGAAAAACATGGTATTGTTTGAGGAGATTGCACAACAACAAAACTTTTATCACGGCAACTGGTTTGATACATTCACCTATGAAGGTAAATAATGTACTTACATTTAGTAATCTTGCTCTGATTTGTCCTCCTGAGGGCCCCAGAGATAGAATGTATCAAAAATTGATTTGACCAAACAAAACTATGTTCAAATGTAGGAACTGGGGTCTACAGTTTAACCCCACTGCTGTCAGGATTTGGCCAGGATTGTTCCGGTTTTGGCCACTAGATGCCCCCATTGTGCTTTTTGACCCTTTTGTTTTCCCTTGTTTCCAGTTATTATTTGCACCTGTGCCTCATTTCACTTGAATATATTTAAACCCTTAGTTTTCCTCAGTTCTTTGCTCTGTGTTTGAATGTTAGCACCCAGCCCCAGTGATGCTGTGAACATTTGTTGCTCCAGTTGAACTCTCTTGTGGTACTCTGTTTTTGGTCTCGTTTATTTATTTTTGGTTATCTTTTGAGGCTTTTTCCTGCTGTACCTACCACCTTGTTGATTTACCTTTTTGACTTGGAGGATTACCTTTTTCTCTTCGAATCACTTTTGACGTTGTGAATTTCTATTTTTGCCTGAAGAACTTTCCTTTTTACTTTATTAAAACACAGTCTCAACACTGCCTCATCTTCAGGGTTCTGCCAACTATTAGTGGCTCAGTTTGCTAAGTGACTGTTTCTCACACCGGAGACCCGGAGGTCCTGACACCTGCTGTCTCTGGCTTCACATCCATCCCGCCCAGACATCAAGATGTGTGAAAGTTAGTGTATAAGCTAATGATCCATCATTATGACATTCCTGGGAGTGTGTAAACTTATTTATTTTATTACATAGCATTTTTGTATTTTCTCTATAGTTGAAAATCTATCGATTTATTAATTTGGCACATTTGGACAAACACCTGGCAGACTTATTGTGCAGTAATGTAATTCTTTACTGGATCAGTCTGAAACTTTGCTCACGCACTGATGCCATCTGGTGGCCAAAATCTAAATTACACCTAGACTCCTATCTTAAAGGACTAAATAATAGGACTAAATACATTCTAATTGAACTTTAAATTCACTTTAAAATATGTATTGGGTTGAGATGGAGATGTGAATCCAACGTATATATATATATTCTTTTGTATTTGCAGACAAACCAGAATTAAAGTCAGACTAAGTCAGTGGCACAGATGGAACTATCCAAGCAGAAGATACATCTCCTTAAAAATGATGATATTTGGTTGCATTGAGAACCAAACACAATTCAATATCACTAAATATAATTACATTAGAAATCAACCAGAGCTTGAAACCCTAAGCCTATTGTATTGTCAATTCTTTGTTGAATTCAATTGCTGCTGAATTGTTGATTACTTTTCAAATGCTATATAGGCCTAAATGTCATCATTAATGATTGATAAATTATGGTCACATTTAATTTCCCAGTAAAACCTCCATTTTGAAATGACTTTGATAGCAATTTAGTTTTTAAGTGGAGACCTCACAAAAATTATTCTCACAATAGCAATGGTAATAGTAAAGTGACAAATATCATAGCTAAGCAGGGCTAGGGAAGGTTAACCTTAGATGGGAGACCAAAGGGTAGCTGTAGATTGATCAATTCTCCAGTAGAAGGTGCTGGCCAGCCTATTTTGTTTCTGATAATGGATATAACTTAACTGACATTGTTTTAAAGGTACAACTTCAGCATATTTTATACAAGGTTTGTCTATGTTAGTAACACAGATGCAGGGAGTCAGGAAGCAGGTGCAGTCAGTGAGTTTAATAAGAACGAACAGAGTGAATACATGAACAAGAGTAGTATCTGAACATAAACATAGAAACAATACTGCCTGATGGGTGATAACAACAGAATGCTAGATAAATAACGGGGGAGTAATCAGGGAAGTGATGAAGTCCAGGTGTGCCTAATGAGGCGTAGGTGTGTGTAATGAAGGTTGTGCGTAATAATGTGTTGCCAGGACCGGTTGTTTGTAGACCGATTCGCCGGAGGAAGGGAGTAGAAACTATGGGCTGACAGAGACGGTCGCCTTGCTTTTTTTATACATTGTTTGCCCAGAAAATCTTATTATTATTACATACAGCCGGGAAGAACTATTGGATATCAGAGCAAAGTCAACTTACCAACATTACGATCAGGATTACGACTTTCCCGAAGCGGATCCTTTGTTAGTACCACCACCCAGGACATTGGATTTAATCCCAGAGGCCGACCCAAAACAACATTGTCTTAGAAGAGGTAGACGGAGTGGCATCGTGGTCAGACTTAGAAGGCGTGCACACCACCCACCGCTTCCAAGTATATCACTCACCAATGTTCAGTCTCTAGACAACGAGGTAGACGAAATTAGGGCAAGGTTGCGTTCCAGAGAGACAGAGATTGTAACATTCTGTTTCATGGAAACATGGCTCTCTCGATATGTTGTCAGAGTTGATACAGCCACTAGGATACTTCATGCGTCGTGCAGACAGAAATAAACATCTGTCTGGGAAGAAGAAGGGTGGGTGTGTATGCTTCATGATTAACGACTCAAGGTGTAATCGTAACAACATACAGGAACGCAAGTCCTTTTGTTTACCTGACCTAGAATTCCTTACAATCAAATGCCAACCATACAGTGCCTTGCAAAAGTATTCACCCTTCTTGGTGTTTTTCCTATTTTGTTGCATTAAAACCTGTAATTTAAATGGATTCTTAGTTGGATTTCATATAATGGACATACAAAATAGTCCAAATTGGTGAAGTGAAATGAAAAAAATTACTTGTTTCAAAAAATTCAGATTTTTTTTTTTGTGTGTGCATATGTATTCACACCCTTTGCTATGACGCCCCTAAATAAGGTCTGGTGCAACCAATTACCTTCAGAAGTCACATAATTTGTTAAATAAAGTCCACCTGTGTGCAATCTAAGTGTCAAGTGATCTATCACATGATCTCTGTATACATACATACATATGTTCTGAAAGGCCCCAGAGTCTGCAACACCACTATGCAAGGGGCACCACCAAGCAAGCAGCACTATGACGACCGAAGAGCTCTCCAAACAGGCCAGGGATAAAGTTGTGAAGAAGTACAGATCGGGGTTGGGTTATAAAAAAAGAATCAAACTTTGAACATCCCACGGAGCACCATTAAATCCATTATTAAAAAATAGAAAGAATATGGCACCACAACAAACCTGCCAAAAGACCACCAAAACGCACAGACGAGGCAAGGAGGGCATTAATCAGAGAGGCAACAAAGAGACCAAACATAACCCTGAAGGAGCTGCAAAGTTTCACAGCGGAGATTGGAGTATCTGTTCATAGGATCACTTTAAGCCATACACTCCACAGAACTTGGCTTCACAGAAGAGTGGCCAGAAAAAACAAGCAAACATGTTTGGTGTTTGTCAAAAGGCATGTTTGAGACTCCCCAATCATATGGAAGAAGGTACGCTGGTCAGATGAGACTAAAAGTTAGCTTTTTGGCCATCAAAGAAAATGCTATGTCTGGCGCAAACCCAAACACCTCCCATCACCCAGAGAACAGTGAAGCATGGTGGTGGCAGCATCATGCTGTTAGGATGTTTTTCATAGGCAGGGACTGGGAAACTGGTCAGAATTGATGAAATTGTGGATGGTGCTAAATACAGGGAAAATCAATGACCCTAAGCATACTGCTAAAGCAACACTCGAGTGGTTTTAGGGGAAAGATTTAAATGTCTGGGAATGGCCTAGTCAAAGCCCGGACCTCAATCAAATTGAGAATCTGTGGTATGACTTAAAGATTGCTATACATCAGCAGAACCCATCCAACTTGAAGGAGCTGGAGCAGTTTTGCCTTGAAGAATGGGCGAAATTCCCAGAGGCTAGATGTGCCAAGCTTATAGAGAATAATCGCAAGAGCCTTGCAGCTGTAATTGCTGCAAAAGGTGTCTCTACAAAGTATTGGAGGGGGGGGCGAATAGTTATGCATGCTTAAGTTCTGTTTTTTGTCTTATATCTTGTTTGTTTCACAAGACAAAATATGTTGCAACTTCAAAGTGGTAGGCATGTTGTGTAAATCAAGTAATACAACCCCCCCCCTCAATTTTAATTCCAGGTTGTAAGGCAACAAAATAGGGAAAATGCCAAGGGGGTGAATACTTTCACAAGCCACTGTATTATCTCCCAAGAGAATTCTCGTCTTTGATTGCCACAACCATCAAGGAACTTCACTGGACTCTATGCAAACTGGAAAACATATATCCTGAGGCTGCATTTATTGTAGCTGTGGATTTTAAGAAAGCAAATTTGAGAACAAGGCTACCTAAATTCTACCAGCATATTGATTGTAGCACTCGTGTGGGCAATACACAATCACCAATACTCTAACCTCTGCGATGTATACAAGGCCCTTCCCTGCCCTCCTTTCAGCAAATCCGAGCACGACTCTATTTTGCTGCTACCATCCTAAAGGCAGAAACAAACAGGATGTGCCCGTGTCAAGAACTATTCAACACTGGTCTGACCAATCGGAATCCACACTTCAATATTATTTTGATCACGCAGACTGGAAAATGTTCTGGGCAGCCTCAGAGACTAACATGAATTTATATGCTGATTCGGTGAGTAAGTTTATAAGGAAGTGCAGGTAATGTTGTATCCACTGTGACTATTAAAACTTTCCCTAACCAGAAAACAAGGATAGCAAAACAATGTGCAAACCATCGCATTTAACTATGGAAAGATGACTGGGAACATGGCAGAATATAAACAGTGTAGTTATTCTCTCCATAAGGCAATCAAACAAGCAAAATGTCGGTGTAGGGACAAAGCCGAGTCGCAATTCAATGGCTCAGACATGATACGTATGTGACAATGTCTACAGGCAATCACAGACTACAAAAATAAAACCAGTCACGTCACGGACACCGATGTCTTGCTTCCAGACAAACTAAACACCTCTTTGCCCAGCTTTGAGGATAATACAGTGCCACCAATGTGGCACACTATCAAGGACTGCGGGCCCCCCTCTCCTTCTCCGTGGCCAACGTGAGTAAGACATTTAAATGTGTCAACCCACGCAAGGATGTCGGCCCATACGGCATCCCTAAGCTGCGTCCTCAGAGCATGTGCAGACCAGCTGGCTGGTGTGTTTACGGACATATTCAATCTCTCCCTATCCTAGTCTGCTGTCCCCGCTTCAAGATGGCCACCATTGTCCCTGTACCCAAGAAGGCAAAGATAACTGAAATAAATGACTATTGCCCCATAGCACTCACATCTGTCATCATGAAGTTCTTTGAGAGACTAGTCAAGGATCATATTACCTCCACCTTACCTGCCACCCTAGACCGACTTCAATTTGCATACCGCCCCAAAAGGCCATCACTCTGAACCACTGCCCTATCCCAACTGGACAAGAGGAATACCTATGTAAGGAATACCTATGACTACAGCTCAGCATTCAACACCATAGTACCCGCCAAGCTCATCATTAAGCTTGAGGCCCTGGGTCTCAACCACGCCCTGTGCAATTGGATCCTGGACTTCCTGACGAGCCACCCCCAGGTGTTGAAGGTAGAAAACAACATCTCCACTTCGCTGATCCTCAACACTGGGGTCCCACAAGGGTGCGTGCTCAGCCCCGTCCTGTACTCCCTTGTTCACCCATGACTGCATGGCCATGTATGCCTCCAACTCAAATCATTAAGTTTGCAGATGACACAACAGTTGTGGGCTTGATTACCAACAATGATGAAACAGCCTACAGGGAGGAGGTGAGGGCACTCGGAGTGTGATGTCAGGAAAACAACCTCTCACTCAATGTCAACAAAACAAATAAGATGATCATGAACTTCAGGAAACAGCAGACGGAGCACCCCCCTATCCACATCGACGGGACAGCAGTGGAGAAGATGGAAAGTTTTAAGTTCCTTGGTGTACACATCACGGACAACCTGAAATGGTCCACCCACACAGACAGTGTGGTGAAGAAGGTGCAACATCGTGTCGGGCTGCATCACCGCCTGGTACAGCAACTGCACCACCCACAACCGCAAGCCTCTCCAAAGGGTGGTGAAGTATGCACGTATGACCGGGGGAAAACTATCTGCCCTCCAGGACACCTACACCAGCCGATGTCACAGAAAGGCCAAAAAGATTGTCAAGGACAACCACCACCACTGCCTGTTCACCCCACAGGCGCATCAAAGCTGGGACCAAGAGACTGAAAAACAGCTTCTATCTCAAGGCCATCAGACTGTTAGACAGCCATTACTAACACAGAGAGGCTGCTGCCTACATACAGACTTGAAATCATTGGCCACTTTGGACACACACATTGGCCACTAATAAATGGATCGCTCGTCACTTTAATAATGTTTACATACAGTATCTTACATACTCATCTCATATGTACAGTTGAAGTCGGAGGTTTACATATACTTTAGCCAAATACATGTGGAAGGACCACTAGAGGGCAGGCTGGGCTCATGGATAGTAGCCCAACAAAGCATGGGAGACAAGGTAATCATAGTCAATTAAGCACAGCTGACGGTACTAATGAGATACTCTCCTTCCCCTATAAAAGAGAGAATGGAACCAGCAGAGATGGGGAAACTATCTCTGGAAGATGGCCACCGAGAGAGAGAAGCTGTGCTGAAAGAACCACGAAGACGGTGACAAACCCGTGATTTATGTTTGTTGTAGTTTAAAGATTATCCTATTGTGTTCTTGTTTCATCTGGAGAAGAAGATGTGTGTTTTTTCCTTGGAAGATTTTTCATTGATTATGTTAATGTTTTTGTTGACAAAATACCCTCAATAGAGAACCACTGGTGTCCCCCAGGGCTCTGTTCTAGGCCCTCTCCTATTCTCGCTATACACCAAGTCACTTGGCTCTGTCATAACCTCACATGGTCTCTCCTATCATTGCTATGCAGACGACACACAATTAATCTTCTCCTTTCCCCCTTCTGATGACCAGGTGGCGAATCGCATCTCTGCATGTCTGGCAGACATATCAGTGTGGATGACGGATCACCACCTCAAGCTGAACTTCGGCAAGACGGAGCTGCTCTTCCTCCCGGGGAAGGACTGCCCGTTCCATGATCTCGCCATCACGGTTGACAACTCCATTGTGTCCTCCTCCCAGAGCGCTAAGAACCTTGGCGTGATCCTGGACAACACCCTGTCGTTCTCAACTAACATCAAGGCGGTGGCCCGTTCCTGTAGGTTCATGCTCTACAACATCCGCAGAGTACGACCCTGCCTCACACAGGAAACGGCGCAGGTCCTAATCCAGGCACTTGTCATCTCCCGTCTGGATTACTGCAACTCGCTGTTGGCTGGGCTCCCTGCCTGTGCCATTAAACCCCTACAACTCATCCAGAACGCCGCAGCCCGTCTAGTGTTCAACCTTCCCAAGTTCTCTCACGTCACCCCGCTCCTCCGCTCTCTCCACTGGCTTCCAGTTGAAGCTCGCATCCGCTACAAGACCATGGTGCTTGCCTACGGAGCTGTGAGGGGAACGGCACCTCAGTACCTCCAGGCTCTGATCAGGCCCTACACCCAAATAAGGGCACTGCGTTCATCCACCTCTGGCCTGCTCGCCTCCCTACCACTGAGGAAGTACAGTTCCCGCTCAGCCCAGTCAAAACTGTTCGCTGCTCTGGCTCCCCAATGGTGGAACAAACCCCCTCACGACGCCAGGACAGCGGAGTCGATCACCACCTTCCGGAGACACCTGAAACCCCACCTCTTTAAGGAATACCTAGGATAGGATAAAGTAATCCTTCTCACCCCCCTTAAAATATTTAGATGCACTATTGTAAAGTGGTTGTTCCACTGGATGTCATAAGGTGAATGCACCAATTTGTAAGTCGCTCTGGATAAGAGCGTCTGCTAAATGACTTAAATGTAATGTAAATGTAGAACCGTGTTCAATCAGAAAAACGTACTCCTGACTCGTTTATTCCACCTTCCCGCTTTAGAGTGACGCCTAATTACTTGGTACGCTCACATTGGTGGAGGATGCAGGCATTAGGTGGACGAGTGACACAAGGATAAGTGAGTAAATTAATATTCTTCCAGAAGACCCGGAGGAACCATTCAAGAACGATGGATAACGCCCTACTACAACAATTGATCACGGCACAGCAGACAACCATAGAACTCCTGCAACAACAGCTGAGTCGACGAGAAAAACCTAGAGTTAGGCCAAGAGCGGCTGCTCACGCCATCTTACCTCGTCTCTCCAAGGAGGATGATATTGAGGCCTTCCTCATGACCTTCGAAAGGACGGCCACCTTGGAAGAGTGGCCGCCCACAGAATGGGCTAGCGCATTAGCTCCTCTTTTGACCGGGGTGGCTCAGGAAGCCTATTTTGACCTGGATTCCCGCGAAGCTGCGGACTATGGGCGACAAAAACCGAGATCCTGTCCCGGTACCAGCTGACTGCCAGAGATAGGGCTGTAAAGTTCCATCAATGGACCTATACAGCTGATCAACCCGTCCGTGCCCAGATCTTCACCTTAATACGACTGACGAAACAGTGGCTAGAACCTGGAAAAGGAGTAGGACATGTGATAGAGACTCTCGTAGTGGACAAGATATTGAGAGAATTACCCAGTGACTTAAAAAGGGTTGTGGGGCAAGCCAACCCGTTGTCAGCCGACGACATAGCCCAGGCGGTGGAAACATATCGGTCTACAGGGGAGCTGTTAAAAAGTGACAAGGAGGAACGGAACGAGTCTTCCAATCCCGTACCACGACTCACCCCGGCACGCCCGCCACCGAAACGTCCAAGCCCCCCCAGGAGGTGGGAGAAGTCAGCCACCACACAGCCGGGTCGGTGTTATAAGTGTCAGTCTCCCAACCATTATGTCCCACAATGTCCTAGCAAGGATGAGCCCATGGTCACGGAGTCGTCACTGCCTACCCCCACACATCCCGTTTTGAGGGGGCAGGATCAACACTGTTAGTTAGCAGAGATAGCCCCAGCCTCAGAGATTCCGGTGCGAGTTGAAGGACAAGATGTGGTAGCTATTCTCGACTCGGGAAGTATGGTTACGTTAGTAGAGGAGCGGATGGTGACCTCCGCAACACTGCTACCAGACAAAGTAGTCGTATCCTGTATCCATGGAGACACCCACTATTACCCCACTGTGAATCTGCCTATTTTCACTCCAAAAGGAAGGTGTACAGTCAGGGCAGGGAAAGTGCCCCAGCTGAAGGTGCCATTATTGATCGGGAGAGACTGTCCCCTATATAAGGAGCTTCGGCAGATGACATTATGCACGGGAAGGGGGACAGGAAAGAAGAGAATCTCCAAGCCCGAGGTAGTGGTACTACATGGAGACGTAGCCGCGTCCGCGTCCTCTACTGCAGAGGAAGAAATAGCGACCCAACGTTTACGACAGATATTCCAGGAAATCACCGATGAAGACACCTGTGAAGGGTTATACACAACGCAGGAAGGAAGGAGCAACCAGGCACTAAGGGATATATTTGAAGCTCCATCCGAGGAGGGAACCTGGAAGGGATTCTCCTCGGTCTCCCCTGATGGGGATGTGGAACAACCTCCACATCCCTCTACTGAGGTTGACCTGCCCCAGGAATTAAAGGGACAGTTCGGCACCTCGCAGCATAGAGACCCAGACCTAAGGGAGGCCATGAGGAAGGTGAAGGTGATCGACGGGAGGAACGTCGACAGATCAGGTGAGCCCCCTCTTCCTTACTATGCATTCAGGCGGGGTCTCTTATACTGGGTCGTACGACGAAGGGGGGAAAACCAGGAATTACTAATGGTGCCTAGACCATACACGGATACAGTTCTACAGTTAGCCCATTCCCACATCCTAGGAGGACACCTGGCACGAGACAAGACTATTGACAGAATCATGCAGAGATTCTATTGGCCCCGTGTCACCCGAGATGTGGCCAGGTATTTTAAGACGTGTGATCAATGTCGACGTACAGCCCCACGGCCACACCTACGTAACCCTTTGATTCCTCTCCCCATCATAGAGACTCCCTTTGAACGCATAGCTATGGACCTCGTAGGACCCCTCCCAAAATCCGCCAGAGGACACGAGTACATCCTAGTGGTTATAGATTATGCTACCAAGTTCCCGGAGGCCATACCCCTGCGTAACATGTCGTCAAAGGGAATTGCCAAGGAGTTATTCCTGATGTTCTCTCATGTGGGCCTTCCCAAGACGATCTTAACCGATCAAGGAACCCCGTTCATGTCCCGGTTGATGAAGGACTTGTCTGTTATATCAGGTTCAACAGATACGTACAAGCATATTCCACCCTCAAACAGATGGGTTGTGTGAACGCTTGAACAAAACAATTAAAAGCATGTTGAGAAGAGTGGTGTCCCGAGACGGGAAAAACTGGGACATGCTTCTCCCACACTTAATGTTTGCCCTGCGAGAAGTACCTCAGGCATCCACTGGATTCTCTCCGTTTGAATTGCTCTATGGCAGACCCTGTCGAGGAATCCTCGACTTAGCCAAGGAGACCTGGGAGACCCAACCATGACCCTTTCGATCCACAATAGAACACGTTACCCTGATGAGAGACCGCCTGTCAGCAGTGTGGCCCATAGTCAAGGAGCATATGGAGAAGGCCCAAAGGACCCAAGGCCGGGCCTATGATAAATCTGCGACCCCCCGTGAGTTCACCGTGGGAGAGAAAGTGATGGTGCTTGTGCCCACGGCCGAACATCGCTTGCTGGCGCAGTGGAGGGGCCCTACGAGGTAATGAAAAGGGTCTCACCGGTCAATTACCTCATCAAGCAACCTGACAGGAGGAAGAAGGTCCAACTCTATCACATAAACCTGCTGAAGACGTACCATGGACGAGAGGAGGAGGTGGCTTTGATGGCCCTGGAGGGCAAAGAAAAAAAAGAGGCTCTACCACAAATGCGCCGTGGCCAAACTCTCCTACCGGAGCAGTCAAGACAGCTAGACAAGCTGATTATGAACTTTGGTCAAATATTCTCTCCATTCCCAGGACAAACAGATGTCCTGTTCCGCCATATCCACACAGAACCCGGCAAGAAAGTGCATATCCGCCCTTACAGGATTCCTGAGGCTCGCCGAGTCATCGCTAAGAAAGAGGTGAGGGAGATGTTGAGGATGGGCGTGATCGAGCCCTCGACGAGCGAGTGGTCCAGTCCCATAGTCCTGGTCCCCAAAGCCGATGGTAGTATGAGACTCTGCAACGACTTTAGGGGCGTGAATGCCATCTCTACATTCAATGCGTACCCCATGCCCCGCGTGGATGAACTCTTGGAGCGCTTAGGAAAGGCCAAGTTCATCACTACCCTGGATTTGACGAAGGGATATTGGCAAGTGCCAGTGGCTCCGGAGGATCGCCCAAAGACTGCCTTCGCCACCCCAGAGGGGCTTTTCCAGTATGTGAGGATGCCCTTCGGACTGCACGGAGCCGCTGCAACCTTCCAACGCCTCATGGATGCCATTCTACGGCCCCATCAAGAGTATGCAGCGGCGTACATAGACGATGTGGTCATCCACAGCGAGGACTGGGATAGTCACCTCCTGCGATTACGGGCGGTGCTCGTGAGTTTGGAAGCCACAGGGTTGACAGCCAATCCAAATAAATGCTGCCTGGGCCTGTCCGAAGCGGAATACCTGGGGTATACCGTGGGGAATGGGAAAATACACCCGCAGGCAGAGAAGACCAGGGCAATTCGTGACTGGCCTCGACCCCGGACCAAGCGAGACGTTCGGGCCTTCTTAGGGATAACAGGATATTATCGCCGTTTTATCCCGGGATATGCAACCATTGCCAACCCCCTCACAAACCTCATCAGGAAAAACCTGCCAAACCAGGTAGAGTGGAAAGACGAGGCGGAAGAGGCCTTTCAATTGTTAAAAGATGGCCTGTGTTCTGATCCCGTTCTACAGGCTCCGGACTTCTCACAAGAGTTCATTGTGCAGGTCGGCGCCTCGGATACAGGGCTCGGGGCCGTACTAGCTCAGGGTGAAGCTGAAGCAGAGAAGCCGATTCTCTTCATTAGTAGGAAACTCAGTGATCGGGAACAGAGGTATGCGACCGTAGAGAAAGAGGCCTTAGCCATCAAGTGGGCCCTTGATTATCTCCGGTACTACCTACTGGGCCGGAGGTTTGCATTAGTTACTGACCATGCGCCCCTCACGTGGATGGCTGGTAAGAGAAACAATAACAACAGAATAGCCAGATGGTTTTTGTCTTTACAACCATTCTCTTTCCATGTCATCCACAGGGCCGGATCGAGGAACGGGAATGCAGACGCGCTGTCCCGACGCGACCAAGACGGTGCGTCTGGCGCCCGACCCTCCGGTTCGGTCCTGGGCGGGAAGGTATGTGGAAGGACCACTAGAGGGCAGGCTGGGCTCATGGATAGTAGCCCAACAAAGCATGGGAGACAAGGTAACCAGAGTCAATTAAGCACAGCTGACGGTACTAATGAGATACTCTCCTTCCCCTATAAAAGAGAGAATGGAACCAGCAGAGATGGGGAAACTATCTCTGGAAGATGGCCACCGAGAGAGAGAAGCTGTGCTGAAAGAACCACGAAGACGGTGACAAACCCGTGATTTATGTTTGTTGTAGTTTAAAGATTATCCTATTGTGTTCTTGTTTCATCTGGAGAAGAAGATGTGTGTTTTTTCCTTGGAAGATTTTTCATTGATTATGTTAATGTTTTTGTTGACAAAATACCCTCAATAGAGAACCGTGTTCAATCAGAAAAACCTACTCCTGACTCGTTTATTCCACCTTCCCGCTTTAGAGTGACGCCTAATTACTTGGTACGCTCACATACATTTAATCTCAGTTTCACAATTCTTGACATTTAATCCTAGTAAAAATTCCCTGACTTAGGTCAGTTAGGATCACCACTTTATTTTAAGAATGTGAAATGTCAGAATAATAATAGAGAGTGATTTAATTCAGCTTTTATTTCTTTCATCACATTCCCAGTGGGTCAGAAGTTTACATACACTCAATTAGTATTTGGTAGCATTGCCTTTAAATTCTTTAACTTGGGTCAAATGTTTTGGGTAGCCTTCCACAAGCTTCCCACAATAAGTTGAGAGAATTTTGGCCCATTCCTCCTGACAGAGCTGGTGTAACTAAGTCAGGTTTGCAGGCCTCCTTGCTCGCACACACTTTTTCAGTTCTGCCCACAGATTTTCTATAGGATTGAGGTCAGGGCTTTGTGATGGCCACTCCAATACCTTGACTTTGTTGTCCTTAAGCCATTTAGCCACAACTTTGAAAGTATGCTTGGGTCATTGTCCATTTGGAAGACCAATTTGCAACCAAGCTTTAACTTCCTGAGTTAACATCTTGAGATGTTGGTCCAATATATCCACATACCTTTCCTCCCTCATAATGTAATCTATTTTGTGGAGTGTACCAGTCCCTCGTGCAGCAAAGCACCACCACAACATGATGCTGCCACCGGTTTGGATGGTTTTCTTCGGCTTGCAAGTCTCCCCCTTTTTCCTCCAAACATAACTATGGTCATTATGGCCAAACAGTTCCATTTTTGTTTGATCAGACTAGAGGACATTTCTCCAAAAAGTACAATCTTTGTCCCCATGTGCAGTTGCAAACCGTAGTCTGGCTTTTTTTATGGCGGTTTTGGAGCAGTGGCTTCTTCCTTGCTGAGCGGCCTTTCAGGTAATGTCGATATAGGACTCGTTTTACTGAGGATATAGATACTTTCGTACCTGTTTCCTCCAGCATCTTCACAAGGTCCTTTGCTGTTGTTCTGGGATTGATTTGCACTATATTCAACACAGCTCACAAATGAAAATACAATTTGAACAAATGTAGAATGATTTGTGAGCAAATGTTCAGAAATACCTTACATTTACAACGGTGGAATGTGAATTTGCGAGTTCAAAAAGTGCTTGTGGATCTGCATTCTGTGCTAACAGAATTTATATATTTTTTTGCCTGTCGATGTATTGTAATGCAGAAATGTGGCTTCAGATGAGAGTCAGGGATCTCCATTCATTGGGATAATCTTTGTGTCATTGTGTTTCATTCCACCATTTCTTGGGAGAACGTTTTTTTAGCTAACTATACAAATAAAGAACAACTTCATGAAATGTGAGTATAATGTTTATTTATTCAAAAAATGTTAAAATATTCAACTAATGACTTTGATATGAACGTTCAATTTGACAATTGGGGCATGCAACGCAGAGTGTGTGCTTTCGAGATCAGCCCACTAACCAACCTAGCGAACTATATTAGGCACATCTCATCAGCTATTTAGATGAACAAGCAAAGTTAAATTATCTAGTTAATTCAGGAATGTGTAAATTATGAAGGACCACTCAGTTTTTAAATCCTGAATTGATGATCTGGCTAGCTAGTTAATGAGAATGTTGTTAATGTTGGAAATATATGTTTTCTTTCAGGGACTATTCAGGACAATTGATGCTTGACGGCAGGATAAAGCACTCTTTTCCGACGGGTGTAGAGTTAACATTATCTGATTAAAAACAGAAATTCTCAGTGGTGTAAAGTACTTAAGTAAAAATACTTTAAAGTACTACTTAAGTAGTTTTTGGGGGTAACTGTACTTTACTATTTATATTTTTGACTACTTTTACTTTACTACATTCCTAATAAAAAAAAAAACGTTTTACTCCATTTCCCTGACAACCAAAAGTACTAGTTACATTTTGAATGCTAGAAGGACAGGACAATTGTCCAATTCACACACTTACCAAGAGAACATCCCTGGCATCTCTATTGCCTCTGATCTGACACTCACTAAACACAAATGCTTTGTTTGTAAATAATGTCTGAGTGTAGGAGTGTGCTTCTGGCTATCCATAAATCGTCGTCCAAGTATGGCTTACTCAGTGCCCTCCTAAACCCTGAACAAATGTGGTAAGCACATTGTTTACACATTTCCTTGCATTGTCTATTTTGGATGGCCAGGAGGAGGATAAGGGCTATTGGGATGAGGGAGTTCTGGGGTACGTGGACATCGACATTGGGATGGAGCTGCCTGAGCTACTGCTGTTGGCCAGGGATATGGTAACGTTCATGTGGCTGTAAACTACAGGCTGACCCCTACCTACATGTACAAATTACCTCGACTAACCTGCACATTGCCTCGGTACCTGTATAGCCACGTAATTGTTATTTTATTGTGTTACTTTTATTTTATTTTTTACTTTTAGTTTATTTAGTCAATCTTTTCTTAACTCTCTTTCTTGAACTGCAATTGTTGGTTAAGGGCTTGTAAGTAAGCATTTCAAGGCAAGGTCTACACCGGTTGTATCTGGAGTACTTCTCCTGTCTTATCCGGTGTCCTGTGTGAATTTAAGTATGCTCTCTCTAATTCTCTGTTATTTCTCTCGGAGAACCTGAGCCCTAGGACCATGCCTCAGGACTACCTGGCATGATGACTCCTTGCTGTCCCCAGTCCACCTGGCCGTGCTGCTGCTCCAGTTTCAACTGTTCTGCCTGCGGCTATGGGATCATGACCTGTTCACCGGACTTGCTACCTGTCCCAGACATTCTGTTTTCAACTCTCTAGAGACAGCAGGAGTGGTAGAGATACTCTTAATGATCGGCTATGAAAAGCCAACTAACATTTACTCCTGAGGTGCTGACTTGCTGCACCCTCGACAACTGCTGTGATTATTATTATTTGACCATGCTGGTCATTTATGAACATTTGAACATCTTGGCCATGTTCTGTTATAATCTCCACCCAGCACAGCCAGAAGAAGACTGGCCACCCCTCATAGCCTGGTTCCTCTCTAGGTTTCTTCCTAGGTTTTGGCCTTTCTATGGAGTTTTTCCTAGCCACCGTGCTTCTACACCTGCATTGCATGCTGTTTGGGGTTTTAGGCTGTGTTTCTGTACAGCACTTTGAAATATCAGCTGATGTACGAAGGGCTATATAAATACATTTGATTTGATTTGTATTCAGCGCATGTGACAAATAAAATGTCATTTGATTTTGATTTGCTCCTACTTATATATTATTTTATTTATGTAAATAATTCACAAAAGTTCTGCTTGTACTGGCCGCCTACTTCTTTGTTGTCATACACAAATACCATCAACACCTCCAGTGGTGTCAGGTTACATACTGACGGCTGCTGGGCCACTGTCCATCAGTTCGCCTTGGCATATAAGAGAATTGAGTTTGACGTTTAACAATGTTGCCCTGATGCAGACGATTACAAATTTTACTGAGAGTTACAAAGCAATAATATCATAACAACCTGCAAGGTTGTATGAAATACACACACAATGTTAAAATACAATAGCGAAAGGATTTATGCATTAAAATGTTAGTCTGTTTGGCTGGGTGGCACATGGGCCGAACCAAGCTGAGATTGAGCTATTTTTGTTGTTCCCTCCAGAGATTGGATAGTTTGATGATCTGAGTTGGTGATTCCTCTTCTCTGTGCCTGGGGGCATGTGTCCATCAACAGGGCACAGATACAGTGGGGCAAAAAAATATTTAGTGTACCCACCAATTGAGCAAGTTCTCCCACTTAAAAAGATGAGAGGCCTGTAATTTTCATCATAGGTACACTTCAACTATGACAGACAAAATTAGGGGAAAAAAATCCATAAAATCACATTGTAGGATTTTTAATGAATTTATTTGCAAATTATGGTGGAAAATAAGTATTTGGTCACCTACAAACAAGCAAGATTTCTGGATCTCACAGACGTGTAACTTCTTCTTTAAGAGGCTTCTCTGTCCTCCACTCGTTACCTGTATTAATGGCACCTGTTTGAACTTGTTATCAGTATAAAAGACACCTGTCCACAACCTCAAACAGTCAAACTCCGAACTCCACTATGGCCAAGACCAAAGAGCTGTCAAAGGACACCAGAAACAAAATTGTAGACCTGCACCAGGCTGGGAAGACTGAATCTGCAATAGCTTGGTTTGAAGAAATCAACGGTGGGAGCAATTATTAGGAAATGGAAGACATACAAGACCACTGATAATCTCCCTCGATCTGGGGCTCCACACAAGATCTCACCCCGTGGTGTCAAAATGATCACAAGAATGGTGAGCAAAAATCCCAGAACCACACAGGGGGACATAGTGAATGACCTGCAGAGAGCTGGGACCAAAGTAACAAAGCCTACCATTAGCAAACACACTACGCCGCCAGGGACTCAAATCCTGCAGTGCCAGACGTGTCTCCCTGCTTAAGCCAGTACATGTTCAGGCCCGTCTGAAGTTTGCTAGAGAGCATTTGGATGATCCAGAGGAAGATTGGGAGAATGTCATATGGTCAGATGAAACCAAAATAGAACTTTTTGGTAAACTCAACTCGTCGTGTTTGGAGGACAAAGAATGCTGAGTTGCATCCAAAGAACACCATACCTACTGTGAAGCATGGGGGTGGAAACATCATGCTTTTGGGCTGTTTTTCTGCAAAGGGACCAGGACGACTGGTCCATGTAAAGGAAAGAATGAATGGGGCCATGTATCGTGAGATTTTGAGTGAAAACCTCCTTCCATGAGCAAGGGCATTGAAGATGAAATGTGGTTGGGTCTTTCAGCATGACAAATATCCCAAACACACCGCCCGGGCAACGAAGGAGTGGCTTCGAAAGAAGCATTTCAATGTCCTGGAGTGGCCTAGCCAGTCTCCAGATCGCAACCCCATAGAAAATCTTTGGAGGGAGTTGAAAGTCTGTGTTGCCCAGCAACAGCCCCAAAACATCACTGCTCTAGAAGAGATCTGCATGGAGGAATGGGCCAAAATACCAGCAACAGTGTGTGAAAACCTTGTGAAGACTTACAGAAAACGTTTGACATCTGTCATTGCCAACAAAGGGTATATAACAAAGTATTGAGATAAACTTTTGTTCTGTATTTTTTTCTCATTTTGTCTGTCATAGTTGAAGTGTACCTATGATGAAAACTACAGGCCTCTCTCGTCTTTTTAAGTGGGAGAACTTGCACAATTGGTGGCTGACTAACTACTTTTTTGCCCCACTGTATCATCAGCCAGAGGGATGAGGATATGGTCAGAGGGAGAGTTACTGGGCAATAAGGGGTTTCCCTAGCCATGTGTGTCAAAATATATTTGATGGGCATTATTGTGACCAGACTACGTCATTGTAAGTCAAACACTTGTGCAACTAGAGATACATTACATGACCAAAAGTATATGGACACCTCATCGGACATCTCATTCCAAAATCATGGGCATTAATATGGAGTTGGTCCCCCTTTGCTATAACAGCCTCCACTCTTCTGGGAAGGCTTTCCACTAGATGTTGAAACATTGCTACAGGAAATTGCTTCCATTATGCCACAGGAGCATTAGTGAGATTGAGCACTGATGTTGGGCAATTAGGCCTAGCTCACAGTAGGCGTTCCAATTCATACCAAAGGCTTTCACTGGGGTTGAGGTAAGGGCTCTTTGCAGGCCAGTCAAGTTCTTCCACACCGATCTTGACAAACCATTTCTGTATGGACCTTTGGGCACGCAGGGGTATTGTCATGCTGAAACAGGAAAGGGCCTTCCCCAAACTGTTGCCACAAAGTTGGAAGCACAGAATCTATTGGGCCTAGCCCGAAACATGAAAAACAGCCCCCGACCATTATTATTCCTCCACCAAACTTTACAGTTGGCACTAAACATTGGGTCAGGTAGCGTTCTCCTGGCATCCGCCAAACCAGATTAGTCCGTCGGACTGCCAGATGGTGAAGCGTGATTTATAACTCCAGAGAATGCGTTTCCACTGCTATGAGTCCAATGGTGGCGAGCTTTACACTACTCCAGCCGACGCTTGGCATTGCGCATGGTGATCTTAGCCTCATGTGCGGCTGCTCAGCCATTGGAAAACCATTTCATGAAGCTCCCAAAGAACAGTTCTTGTGCTGACGTTGCCTCCAGAGGCAGTTTGGAACTTGGTAGTGAGTGTTGCAACTGAGGACAGACGATTGCTACGTGCTCCAGCACTCGGTGGTCCCGTTCTGTGAGCTTGTGTGATCTACCACTTAGCGGCTGAACAGTTGTTGCTCCTAGACGTTTCCACTTGACAATAACAGCACTTACAGTTGACCGTGGCAGCTCTAGCAGGGTAAAAATGTTACAAACTGACTTGTTGGAAAGGTAGGTTGGGCGTTACCCTGGGGGTCGGGTATGGGGCTACACCAATGCCATGATTATTGTATATATGTGATAACCTTTGTATGCTCGCAATGCGCAATGATGGAAAAGTACTGGATAAATGTTGATGTACTGCTTTAGTTCTAAGGCTGAGAATTGTCTGCACCTGCTGAGTCACGCCGACTCAAGGCCGAGATAGTAGAGTGAGAAACCACCATCAAGACATGTTTATCTCATCTTAGATACTTTGTATCTAATCCAATACAACCATGTTAAGATATGATTGACGGTAGGTTGTATAAAGAGTGTGGTCTCCTGTTTCGTCACACAGATCTTTACTATGGACTACAAATGTACTCTGTATGTGAATCTCTGTCTGCAAATTGCATTTTATTACTAAAGAGTTTTATACCAAGGTTTCTGTGTCATCTATCTGGAAGACTGATTGTTAAAGGGAAACGTACATCACTCCATGCAAAGGACCAGCCAACATTTGGCGAGCTTGCCAGGAGTGAGTGACGACTGCGTCTGGATGATCTTCGTCCTACTGTGCAGTGCATCAAATTAAAAGGTAAGCAGATGCCTGTTAAACCAAAAGTCTGAAATGAGAAAAAGCACTGTGTGGTTGATGACTCATTCCAGTATGTAAGTGGCACCTCACTCATAGGGTTGATAATTACAGGAACAGTCGATACCTACATTTCTGTATAAGCCCGTAATAGGATGTATATGTGATAAATGACACAGAACCCCAGGTGTAATAGTTAGAAATTACTGAGGGTCTAATTGAACCTTGTGTGAGAAACTTGGTTATAGATTAGGGTGAACCAAGTCAGTACTGAGGTACTGGGTGACAAGTGATTGAAAGTGTTATATGAGCATGGTGTTCTTACCTGAGGGAAGATACTGGATTTATGTGTGGTGTTCTTACCTGAGGGAAGATAATGGATTTATGTGTGGTGTTCTTACCTGAGGGAAGACACTGGATTTATATATGGTGTTCTTACCTGAGGGAAGACACTGGATTTATATATGGTGTTCTTACCTGAGGGAAGACACTGGATTTATATATGGTGTTCTTACCTGAGGGAAGATACTGGATTTATATATGGTGTTCTTACCTGAGGGAAGATACTGGATTTATGTGTGGTGTTCTTACCTGAGGGAAGACACTGGATTTATATATGGTGTTCTTACCTGAGGGAAGATACTGGATTTATGTGTGGTCTTCTTACCTGAGGGAAGATACTGGATTTATGTGTGGTGTTCTTACCTGAGGGAAGATACTGGATTTATGTGTGGTGTTCTTACCTGAGGGAAGACACTGGATTTATATATGGTGTTCTTACCTGAGGGAAGATACTGGATTTATGTGTGGTGTTCTTACCTGAGGGAAGATACTGGATTTATGTGTGGTGTTCTTACCTGAGGGAAGATACTGGATTTATGTGTGGTGTTCTTACCTGAGGGAAGACACTGGATTTATATATGGTGTTCTTACCTGAGGGAAGACACTGGATTTATATATGGTGTTCTTACCTGAGGGAAGATACTGGATTTATATATGGTGTTCTTACCTGAGGGAAGATACTGGATTTATGTGTGGTGTTCTTACCTGAGGGAAGACACTGGATTTATATATGGTGTTCTTACCTGAGGGAAGATACTGGATTTATGTGTGGTCTTCTTACCTGAGGGAAGATACTGGATTTATGTGTGGTGTTCTTACCTGAGGGAAGATACTGGATTTATGTGTGGTGTTCTTACCTGAGGGAAGACACTGGATTTATATATGGTGTTCTTACCTGAGGGAAGATACTGGATTTATGTGTGGTGTTCTTACCTGAGGGAAGATACTGGATTTATGTGTGGTGTTCTTACCTGAGGGAAGATACTGGATTTATGTGTGGTGTTCTTACCTGAGGGAAGACACTGGATTTATATATGGTGTTCTTACCTGAGGGAAGATACTGGATTTATGTGTGGTGTTCTTACCTGAGGGAAGATACTGGATTTATGTGTGGTGTTCTTACCTGAGGGAAGACACTGGATTTATATATGGTGTTCTTACCTGAGGGAAGATACTGGATTTATGTGTGGTGTTCTTACCTGAGGGAAGATACTGGATTTATGTGTGGTGTTCTTACCTGAGGGAAGATACTGGATTTATGTGTGGTGTTCTTACCTGAGGGAAGATACTGGATTTATGTGTGGTGTTCTTACCTGAGGGAAGACACTGGATTTATATATGGTGTTCTTACCTGAGGGAAGACACTGGATTTATATATGGTGTTCTTACCTGAGGGAAGACACTGGATTTATGTTTGGTGTCCTTACCTGAAGGAAGGCATTGTTTTTGTTTTGATATATGTATAATTGATGGGATTATAGATTTTGTGTGGGACAATCAATTGATAACAGCAAATAGATATATGCTAGTCAATATCAAGAATTTCTATGTGCTGAAATACATCTACACTGGTATAGACAAGTCTTTAAGACTAGTACAAGAAAAGGATATATTTGTGAATTGCGTATTGGGAAAGAGATGTTGTGAGTTTACTCTTCCATTACATCCACAAGAGAGGAGACCGGGAGAACCCGTACTGAAATTAAAATACAATTGAAACCAATTGTGGTTATTTACCACACATACTGTATATGGAACCATTTACAGTAGCGTAGCTTGTGAATGAATGTAGTGAAACTAAAGAAGAAGAGGGGTTAGAGAAAATGGAACTGCATTGGGTACAGTTGAAGTCGGAAGTTTACATACACTTAGGTTGGGGTCATTAAAATTAGTTTTTCAACCACTCCACAAATTTATTGTTAACAACTATAGTTTTGGCAAGTTGGATAGGACATCTACTTTGTGCATGACACAAGTAATTTTTCCAACAATTGTTTACAGATTACTTCACTTATAATTCACTGTATCACAATTACAGTGGGTTGGAAGTTCACATAAACTAACTTGCCTGTGCCTTTAAACAGCTTGGAAAATTCCAGAAAATGATGTCATGGCTTTAGAAGCTTCTGATTGGCTAATTGACATCATTCGAGTCAATTGGAGGTGTACCTGTGGATGCGTTTCAAGGTCTACCTTCAAACTCAGTGCCTCTTTGCTCGACATCATGGGAAAAATCGAAATAAATCAGCCAAGACCTCAGACAAAACATTGTAGACCTCCACAAATGTGGTTCATCCTTGGGAGCAATTTCCAAATGCCTGAAGGTACCACGTTCATCTGTACAAACAATAGTACACAAGTATAAACACCATGGGACCACTCAGCCGTCATACCACTCAGGAAGGAGACGCGTTCTGTCTCCTAGAGATGATAACCGACAAGTGCAAATAATTCCCAGAACAACAGCAAAGGACCTTGTGAAGATGCTGGAGGAAACCGGTACAAAAGTATCTATATACACAGTAAAATTATGTGAAAGGCCGCTCACAAGGAAGAAGCCACTGCTCCAAAACTGCCATAAAAAAAGCCAGACTACGGTTTGCAACTGCACATGGGGACAAAGATCGTACTTTTTGGAGAAATGTCCTCTGGTCTGATGAAACAAAAATAGAACTGTTTAGCTATTATGACCATCGTTATTTTTGGAGGAAAAAGGGGGAGGCTTGCAAGCCGAAGAACACCATCCCAACCGTGAAGCACAGGGGTGGCAGCATCATGTTGTGTGGGTGCTTTGCTACAGGAGGGGCTGGTGCACTTCACAAAATAGATGGCATCATGAGGCAGGAGAATTATGTGGATATATTGAAGCAATATCTCAAGTCATCAGTCAGAAAGTTAAAGCTTGGTCGCAAATGGGTCTTCCAAATGGACAATGACCCCAAGCATACTTCCAAAGTTGTGGCAAAATGGCTTAAGGACAACAAAGTCAAGGTATTGGAGTGACAATCACAAAGCCCTGACCTCAATCCTATAGAAAATCAGTGGGCAGAACTGAAAAAGCGTGTGCGAGCAAGAAGGCCTGCAAACCTGACTCAGTTACACTAGCTATGTCAGGAGGAATGGGCCAAATTTCACCCAACTTATTGTGTGAAGCTTATGGAAGGCTACCCGAAATGTTTGACCCAAGTGCAACAATTTAAAGGCAATGCTACCAAGTACTAATTGAGTGTATGTAAACTTCTGACCCACTGGGAATGTGATGAATGAAATAAAAGCTGAAATAAATCATTCTCTCTACTATTATTCTGACATTTCACATTCTTAAAATAAAGTGACCTAAAACAGGGACTTTTTACTAGGATTAAATGTCAGGAATTGTGAAAAACTGAGTTTAAATGTATTTGGCTAAGGTGTATGTAAACTTCCGACTTCAACTGTATATCCTCCTATGTTAGGTTCTACTAGCGGGCAAATAGCCTAGTGGTTAGAGTGTTGGACTAGTAACCGAAAGGTTGTTCTGCACCTGAACAAGGGGCTGTCCCTAGGCAGTTATTGAAAATAAGAATTTGTTCTTAATGGACTTGCCTAGTTAAATAAAGGTAAAGAAAATACAAATCTGGGGATAGAACTGGGTTTTTCTACAGTACCTTACAGTTTTTCTACAGTACCATTAAAACAAAATCACGGGGCACTATGACAGATTCAACCAGAGACAGTGGGTCCCACACCAATGTAACATATTAGTCCTAATCAATATCTACAGGACAAATATCCCTACTTGAAAACCGACCTGACTGTTTTGTAAAATGTAATAAATGGACCAACGAAGAACAAAAGTACAGATAGCCGGTCACAGGAACATTTGATAAGACTAAGTGTGATGTGATAAGTGACGTAGTCAAGGGGAGGCAAAGCAGTAAGAAGAAGAGTAATAAGAAGGTTACCATACTGTCAGCCACTATATTTGGACTAATTCGGACTGAAGGACAGACATTTTATGCTCAAAGTCAGTTGAAGAGTCAAAGTGTGGCGGAACAAGGGAAAAAGAGAGACCCGGGATGCGGGCCCCTTCACCCTGCAGCTCCCCCACCTTATGAAGATAAAGAAGGAGGTGTGGAAGTGAGAGAAGGTTTATACCCTTTGACAGCAACTGGTACAAAGGTAAATATTAAAGGAGAACTAATGAAAGAAGATGAAGAAGGAGAAGAGGGTGAGAGTCTACAAAAAAAAGAAGAGTAGAACGAGATGGAGAGAAAAGTTTCAGTAACTGGTGAATTGCGGAATTCGGGTCCTCGTCAACCCATCTAGGAAACCCAGGCAAAGACAAAGGCAGGAATATTCCACATATGGCCAGCAGTTCATATAAGGGCAGTAGTGGACCCTGGAATCCGAAGAAGGACTGGGAAACAGTCAGTAAGAAAAGGATCTCATACAAACCAGTGAGAATTGCCATATGTGTGAAGAACAAATTTTGAAACGAGTAAAAGAATACTGTGTTTTCGAAGAACAATGGAAAGACTTAAGGCGTAAAGTCCGCAAACACCTGGGGGACCTACAGGATGACGATTCTGAGAAAAACAGGAGACAATATGACAAACTAAGAGAACAACTCATCGAAGAGGAAAGAATGGGAGGTGCAATAGAAGAGAAAATGGATGGAACGAAACTGGAAGTGTAAAAATGTAGAGGATATAGCGCAAGAAGTTCAAACGATGACCTAAAGGGCGTGTTCCCTCTAATGTACAAACAAGGCCCGGGGGAGACATTGCAATTGCTGCTAAATCCCTACCAAGAATGTCGAAAGGAGCCGAAGTCTGGATAAGAGAATTTGGAACAAGGCACGGCCACCAGAACCTATGCCTTGGAGATACGAAGGCAATTTTATCCTGGGCACTCACCCATGGACAGTTCAATGATGTAATGATCCGTTGTGGGTTATTGGCTCAACCCACTGAGCTGGAGTTAAGCCAGTGCAGACAACACCTATGGGACTGCTTGAGAGATATGTCCACTCCCATGTGAGACATGAGAAGACTGACTATAAATTTGGACCTGACTCAGATTTCTGAGATTGGATAGATAACCTGAAACAGAAATGGCTTGAGGAATTGGGAGACTGCAATGACCATTCTGAAGCCACCGAGAACATGTTTTATGACAGAGCCTGCCTCAACCTCCCAGAAAAAGTACAGATGGAACTGAGGGAGGTCGTGGGCTGGGATAGAAAGGCGGGTGAGATTATATGAGACACCACTGACAGAACTGGCTTTGTGATAAACAAGCAGAGAAATCAAGAAAACAGGAGCATGATGGTGCAGTAAAAAAGGCCCAATTGGAGGAGAGTAATAAAGCAGGTGAGCCTGTCATGGTGGTGATGAACACTCCTGCTCCTACAGCGCCCCCAAGTGGACCTGCGCCAGAACCACAGCCCATAGTGCCTTATGTACAATTTCCCCTCTCAGACCTATGGGAACCCACAACCATGGGGCCCACCATCACCCAGAATGCCACCTATGCAATGCTGGGGGTGTGGACAATTTGGACACATGAGGAACCAATGTCTACAAAATCTTCAATGTCAAGGATGGGCTACAACACCTGGAGTGAACCGAAGAGGGAGAGGAAATTTCAGGAGGAAACCGAGGAGGATACCAACAATAAGGTGGACATCAGCAGCAACCCCAAACCTATAGAGGCAACCTGCTTATGCAATAGGGGTTTATCTCTCCTGGTGTGGTGTCTGGAGGAGTATCAAATCAAATCAAGTTTATTTATATAGCCCTTCGTACATCAGCTGATATCTCAAAGTGCTGTACAGAAACCCAGCCTAAAACCCCAAACAGCAAGCAATGCAAGTGTAGAAGCACGGTGGCTAGGAAAAACTCCCCAGAAAGGCCAAAACCTAGGAAGAAACCTAGAGAGGAACCAGGCTATGTGGGGTGGCCAGTCCTCTTCTGGCTGTGCCGGGTGGAGATTATAACAGAACATGTCCAAGATGTTCAAATGTTCATAAATGACCAGCATGGTCGAATAATAATAAGGCAGAACAGTTGAAACTGGAGCAGCAGCACGGCCAGGTGGACTGGGGACAGCAAGGAGTCATCATGTCAGGTAGTCCTGGGGCATGGTCCTAGGGCTCAGGTCCTCCGAGAGAGAGAAAGAAAGAGAGAAGGAGAGAATTAGAGAACGCACACTTAGATTCACACATGACACCGAATAGGACAGGAGAAGTACTCCAGATATAACAAACTGACCCTAGCCCCCTGACACATAAACTACTGCAGCATAAATACTGGAGGCTGAGACAGGAGGGGTCAGAAGACACTGTGGCCCCATCCGAGGACACCCCAGGACAGGGCCAAACAGGAAGGATATAACCCCACCCACTTTGCCAAAGCACAGCCCCCACACCACTAGAGGGATATCTTCAACCACCAACTTACCATCCTGAGACAAGGTAGGGTTTTTACAATGCTTGTGGAAGTCTTATTCATAATAGAACTATGGTTTTCGATCTCTTGGAGGCTATGATGTTGCCCTTGTGAAGGTTGCTTCTCACACTGGGGGGAATTTTTTTGTGAATATGGGTAATGCCATGGCAGCTGAGGCTGCTAAATTTGCTGCCTCAAAGTGTCATAGCCACTCCATGTTCTTCTCTGCTACTGTTGGGAAAGGCGCGGATGATTTGGCATCTAAACGGGCTTTGGATGTTGGTTCTCATTTGGTATGGCAACTGCGGGGTTGTAAAATTGACCACGTTTCTCAAATTTGGAGACAGACTGTCTTATCACCTCTGTTTGCCATGTGTCCCATTTGTCAAGGGGGGATATGATAGAGGCAATTCCTTTGGATTGGTTTTGTCCAAATTTGACTGATCATGTGAATCAGTTTCTATTTCGATGTGCTACGTACGTGCATGCAATTTAACATTACCAGAGGAACACCTCTGAAACCAGGTCATATCCCTACGCCAAGAGGACCATTTGTCCATCTTGCCGTGAATTTTATGGATCTTTCAGAAAGAAAAGGAAAAGGTACTGTTTAGTCCTTATTGACAGGTTCACCAGGTGGGTGGAGGCATTTCCCACCACACACTGTGATGCTAAGACAGTAGCGAAGCTACTAGTGAGGGAGATAAAACCTCAGGAACACCAAATCTAGGTATTTTCTGCAGACAATGGTACCCACTTCACTGGTGATGTAGTGAAGCAGGTAGGCATAATGATGGGAGTGGACCAGAAGTTTGTGTCTATCTACCACCCCCAGAGTAATGGGGTTACCGAGAGAGCTAACCAATCCATTAAAGGGTTAGCTAAGGCATGCCACTCCACCAAGAAATCTTGGGTGGATTGTTTACCACTGGTGTTCATGAAAATGTGCAGTAGTGTTAATAAAGGCCTGGGGTGTACACCACATGAAATATTGACAGGAAGACCAATGAATGTTCCCGCACACAGACCCATGACTGACAGAAAAATAGACCTCACTCTAATTGAAGTAGAACACTTGGAGTACATGAAAGAGCTAACTACTATTGTCAGATATCTCCACTCTCACACTAGGAAAGCTCAGGAGGGGGTACCAGGTGAGGACCCCGACTACCTGCCTGTGGAGGTTGGAGACTGGATCAAAATCCGGGTTCACAAGAGAAAATGGAACCAGCCAAGATGGATGGGGCCATTCAAGGTAACCATGGCAACACCAAAGGCGGTCAGAGTTCAGGAAAGGTCTGGCTGTTATCACCTGTCCCACTGCCAGAAGTTGTTCAGCCCACAGGAGATTATGGTACCAGACACAGCCTGAAACAAGAGGCAGAAGCAGATGTGAGTCGAGACCAAAGACTTGAAATAGATGAAGGGCAAGACCAAAGCCCTGAAGAACCAACTGTTTTCATGATCAGCAAGGTTGTGTTGTAAATAAACAAACCCTTAGGGGGTATAAGAGAGGGAAGACGACCGCATGTGGTTGTCGGTGGTTGACTGTGTTGGGTCTATCCACACAACTTGTTTATTTACATTTACATTTAAGTTTATGTGGGTGAAGCCGGCCCTGTCAACACGTGGGTAAAGTTTGTTCGAGACTTAGGTAGAAAAGTGTCCCCAAACGGAACTGCGGTGTTAATTTTGTCTAAACCCAAATCCATGAGAGAGTTGTTTAGTTCAATGAGTAGACCAATGGCAGAGACAGATCAGGCCTGTGGAATGTTGTATTTTATGAGGAGGGCATAAGACAAGCAGAGCCCGTGTAATTGTACCCAAGGACTCTTTTATGGACATGAGCAAATTGATCAGGGTAATAAGAACATATCGAAAGGGACTGGGGGATACAAGATCTGGGGAGTGTGTCTAACAAATGGGAATCCAGAAGCTGTGGATAAAATAGGGACTGTAACTTGTGGTTTTTGGCCACGGCATAATCCCCGGGATGATGATAATTAGAAGATAGTTAGGAAAAGGCTTATGTGTACTCACCCAACGATGTATGGCTGGAGTGAAAACCTGGGGACCACTGTGGCTGAACCAATTTTAGAGAATCTGAAGCAAGAACGCGTTCCACCATTATGTATCTGTAACAATGGCTCTTTGGCTGTAACAGTGCATTGTAGATCTTATGCAGGCTAACCCCCTGAAGAAGAGCGCTAGAGTGACCTATCTTGCTCTAAACGATGGTATGGGATCACCCTGGGGGTTTATGTGGATTTGCGACGGTAGAGGTTATCTGGTCATTACGGCAGTTACGGCTAGGCACAGTTTGGCTTACCTGCTGTCAGCACAGGAAGGCGAGTGTAAGGCCCTGGGACTGGATCTCGATGACAAATGCGTAATGTTACTTCCTGACTCCTCCAATAACATGACCAAAATTATTCTTGATATGTCTAAGCTCTCTAATACTCTCAGCCCTAGTGACGATGATGTTCTGACCAGGATGGGTAAATGGTTCACTGGAAAATTTGGAAATGTTATGGGCCAGATGTTAATGGGTATCTTATAATTTGTAGTTCCTGTGTTGATAGGCTTTTGCTGTTTTTTGTTGTCTTGGTAAATGGGCAGAGAAGAAGACCATGCCTGGTTTAATGGTATTAAAACCAGGCATGGTCTTCTTCTCTGCCCATTTACCAAGACAACAAAAAACAGCAAAAGCCTATCAACACAGGAACTACAAATTAGTCATATCAAGAAGAATTTTGGTCATGTTATTGGAGGAGTCAGGAAGTAACATTACGCATTTGTCATCGAGATCCAGGGGTATTTGTAATTTACTCAAACGTATGGCCATTTTCTTGTATTGCTTTTATTTCTTTCATCACATTCCCAGTGGGTCGGAAGTTTACATACCCTCAATTAGTGATGAATTAGAAATCAACCAGAAGTCAATTCTTGACTGTCTGGACATGTCCTTGTTTCTCCAAGTCCTTTTTATCAGGATATTTAGATCTCCAATTATAGACTAATCAAAGACAATGATTATTAAATTTAGGATTAACTAGGATCTGTTAGGAGGAGGATATGTGTCTATTATCACAATAGATACAGAAATACAATCTCCACCTAAGATAATTTTGATATCCTGAAATACACACAACTCCATGAATCTCTTCTTCAAATTCTTGAAATAATATCCTGTTGTTTTGTTTGTTGTTTGATGCATAAATATTCCCTAATAAAAACATTTCACTGTTGAAATTCACTTTTAAAACGAACCAACATCCAGAGTGGCGAGTCTTACTGCTGATGACCTTCCCTTTAAAATGCACCTCTTATAACTGCAACACCTGCAGAGTGGTTGTTACCCCATTGATTATTCCCAGAAAATCGATTGGAAGAACAAGCATGAGTCTCTTGTAGAAAGTATAAGTCTGCATTAAACCGTTTGCAATACAGGAAAATGGCCATACGTTTGAGTAAATTACAAATACCCCTGATATTAATTGAACAAACAGATAGACGAACTTCAAACAACAACCTTGTTATGCTAATATAAGCTTTTCCTAAGGATATGCATCTCAAAAGGTTTCCATACCATTATTAACTCCTCCAACAAAAAACTATGAAATACTGGTCAAAAAGTTTCCAAATTGTTCTTACTCACAAGGGAGAAACGTTGTGTATTAGACCTTACAATAAAGCAGTTATTCACCCATAGTTAGTGTTTAGTTTAACAGTTTTCAGTTCATCCTTTTCTCATTCAAGTGTTTGTGTAAATTCTTTACAATAAAAGGCCTACCAGTTCTGTCCAAATTAGAGGTCAGATCCTCCGTGAACCTCAACTTATGCTTTACGAAGAACTCGCAATCCAGGGAAGAATTGTTGAGTTACGCATCAAGCAAAAAAATGAAGTTCATGGAGGATCTGGGTGCTTGTCTACCGTTTGGGCTGAGAAAGGGAAAGGGTCAGACATTTCTGTGACAGGAATATAAAAATTGTAAAATGAGCTAAAATGCTTAATTAACTTACCATGAAGTTAGCATGCCAATAGAACATACTCAACATCTGAGCAAAGTTGGCTTGTACTACATGGCTAGCTAGCATTAGCCGGCCAACATTACTGCTGACTAGCTGGATGACTGACTAGCTAGCAGACTGGATAGCCAGCCCTATGTAGTATCTGGGATCTACATCTGTAATTAGTTACTGTGCTGTTACTAAGCAGTAATGCATTACGGCAGTGTTACGTTACTACACCTAATAGGAAATGCACATGCGCACTGGGATGCCGGGAACGGTAGAGCACGAGGGTTTTTTGACTAAAGGAAAAACTAACTGTACTCCCGTCTCCTGCCTGGTCATTTCTCCACAACACAAATATTAGTGGCGACGAGGTGATTAAACTACATAAACGGACATTGCTTGAAGGGAAGAATGTTGCATGAGTAATGAAACTCAATATAATTATGTAATTCGTCAAAATAATTATGTAATTCGTCAGTTATTTTTTATTTTCTTTCGCCAGTATAAAAGGCTAACCACTGCTAGCACTGCTAGTACAGTATTCAGGAGCTGCCAAGTAGCAAGACTATTGGAGTCCAGAATAGCGACACCGCCCTCTGGTGGTTAAATTTTAAAAACTGTCTCATTGAACCCATTGGAATTAGGCAATCTCAGTGGAGAAATATTGTCCAAAAAAAGGAAGAAGGAACGTAACACGGTGTGTAAATTATTACAAATGAGTGCAGTGAATGAAGTCATTGCAGAAACTTCTGAAGTGAAGAATTAGATGAAAATTCAGAAAATTAAGGAATATAAGGAAACTGAACAATTAACTGTGAAAATGGCAACCATTGGTCGAGTACCAGAGTTTGAGGCTACAAAAGAGGATTTTGATTCCTATTTGGAGCGTTTTGAGCGTTGGCTGGCTGCAAATGAAATCAAAGATGGAAAGAAAGCAGACGTATTTCTCAGTGTTTTGGGTCCAACTGAGTATGGATTGCTGAAAGGTCTCATTGAACCAATGAAAGCAGTGGAGTTGAACTATGCAGAACTGACTGAAACTCTTTCAAGGTATTTCAAGCCTAAGCCAATTCTCATTGCAGAACGTTTCAGATTTTACCAACGTCACCAGAGTCAAGGGGAAACCGTGGCTGACTGCATCCTTGCTTTGAAAAGGCTGGCAAGTACATGTGAATTTGCACAATTTCTTGATGATGCTCTCCGAGACAAGTTTGTATGTGGTCTCACAGGCGAAGCATATCACAGAAGGCTCCTGTCAGAGAAGGACCTGACCTTTAAGAAAGCCTGTGATATAGCACTTGGACTCGAGCTTGCCCACAGGGATACTATCGAGCTATCGGGACATGCAGAACGTCAGAAAGGTGTTCACAAGGTCAGTGATGCACGTGGTGAAAAAAGCTCACAAAAGTCACACTTTTTTCAGTCCCGTCCTCAAGGTTACACAAGAACAAAGCAGCCCACATCTCAAAGGTCTAAGCCAAGTTGCTACAGATGTGGGGGAGATAATCATCAGCACAGTGAATGTCGATTCCAAAATGAAAAGTGCCACAATTGTGGAAAGGTTGGACATTTACAGAGAGTGTGTAAGGCCACAAAATGCACAGCAAGAGCGCACAAAGTGTCAGACGCAGCACAAGAAGAGGAAGGTACAACTGAAACAGTAGTGGAACTGTTCACAGTGTACACAGCTCAACAACTAAAAGATAGAATCTATCTCAACATGGAGTTAGCGGGAAAACCAGTAAAAATGCAGCTGGACACCGGTGCGTCTGTATCTCTGGTTCCAGAGAGACTCTACAAAGAAAAACTGAGAGTGCCCTCTTCAGCCCGCGTCCATCCGCCTTTCTTCATACACTGGTGACACGATTCCTGTGTTAGGGCAGATCCAGGTACCAGTCCGGTATGAGGGGAAGGAGTGGACGCTACCGCTTGTCATTGTTAAAGGAGAAAAATCAGCCTTGCTAGGCAGAAACTGGCTACAAAAGATCAGGTTGAACTGGGGAGAAATCTTCAGTCTCAGAAATGACAAACCAGTGAGTCAGGCTACACTCACTAACACGCTGGAGACGCACAAAGATCTTTTCAAAGATGGCTACGGTGAAATACAAGACTTCACAGCAAAAGTCAGAGTGCAAGAAGGAACCATGCCTATCTTTCACAAACCACGTCCGGTTCCCTATGCTCTTAAGGGAGCAGTAGAGAAGGAACTGGAACGCCTACAGAAGAATAACATAATCACGAAAGTAGCGAGGAGCGACTGGGCCGCTCCGATTGTTGTAGTCCTAAAGAAAGACAAGACCGTCAGAATGTGCGGTGACTACAAGGTCACAGTAAATCGCTGCATACTACCAGAGGAATATCCACTACCAAACGCTGAAGATCTGTTTGCCACTCTAGCTGGTGGGAAGGTTTTCAGTAAGCTGGACCTGGCATTCACTTATCAGCAACTGAAGCTGGATCCAGAGTCAGAACAGTATCTGACCATCAATACACACAAGGGGCTATTCAGATTCAATCGCTTGGCCTATGGAATCTCAACAGCTCCAGCGATATTCCAATAAACAATGGATCAGATCTTGGACGGTATAGACAATGTTGTGTGCTTCATGGACGACATCCTCGTGTCAGCACCAACCATTGGAGAGCACCTTGTAGTGCTGGACAAAGTGATGTCAAGACTAGAGAAATACGGAGTGAGAATGAAACGCAGCAAGTGTGAGTTCCTCCAGGACTCAGTGGAGTATCTCGGATACAAGATTGATGCACAAGGCCTGCACCCAACCAACAGCAAGGTGGAAGCAATCGTAAACGCACCAGCACCCACAAATATCTCAGAGCTGAGAGCTGATTTTTGGGGGTCCTGAACTATTACGGAAAGTTTGTGGCAAACTTGTCCACATTGTTGCATCCGCTTCACCAACTGCTGCAGGCCGATACAAAGTGGAACTGGTCCCCACAATGCGAAGAAGCATTCAAGACTTGCAAACAGCGTCTGCTAAAGAGCAAGTGGCTTGCCCACTATAACACAGAGATGAAGCTGAGACTCGCGTGTGATGCATCTCCATACGGAGTAGGAGCCATCATCTCACATGTTCTACTGTCAGGTGAAGAACACCCTATTGCATTTGCATCACGGACTCTGTCACCAAGTGAGAAAAATTATGCTCAAATTGAGAAGAAAGCTCATAACAGACACTCAAAGACTGTCAGAGAATTCAAAGAGGAAGAGAGGGTGATGGTACGTGATTTCAGACACCCCAAGCGCCTGTGGAACTCAGGTGTGATCTTGCAACGCAGAGGACCTTTGACTTACCAAGTCCAAATTGGTCATCGCCAGGTCAACGTTCATGTGGATCATCTGCTACGGTCCAACGCCCCAGCAGAAACATGCCAAGAGAACAAGAACAATAACGACCCCCAGGACTATTTTCCTGACTGTGGACGTACGGGAGAGACAGAGCCTGACCTTCCGCCTGAACCTGGCCCACCACAGGAAGCCCAGGAGGAGCGGAGATATCCTATTCAACAGCGAAGGGCACCTCAAAAGCTTGACCTGTGAGTTGTGCTGGTTAAGGAGGTAACAGACAGTAAAACAAACATTTTAATATTTCCTAGATAAAAGGAAAGAAAAAGGACATTACCTGGGTTAGTTATTAGGACACAAACTCCATCTTCGGGGAAGAATAATCCCCTGGATTTGTGCTGGGCTCTGAAAAGTCTGCTTCAACCCAGTAGTTGAAAAATGTTTAAGAATGCATTGTTCAGATATTGCATTAGTAGTTACCTAACATATTTATTTGGGGGAGGAGTGTAGTATCTGGGATCTACATCTGTTTATATTAGTTACTGTGCTGTTACTAAGCAGTAATGCATTACGGCAGTGTTACGTTACTACACCTAATAGGAAATGCACATGTGCACTGGGATGCCGGGAACGGTAGAGCACGAGGGTTTTTTGACTAAAGGAAAAACTAACTGTACACCCGTCTCCTGCCTGGTCATTTCTCCACAACACAAATATTACACCCTACATGGCTACTGCCTATAGTCATGCTAGTAGTAACTAGCTAGTGGAAGTAAGTTAGTCCCTCAACCTGATACAAGATGAAGCTGCCCAGCCAGAGGTACCTGCTACAGCAAGGTGATATTTCTAAATTAATTTCTGTAGCTAACTTAGCTAGATCTTCTGTCTGGCTGATGCTGGTGCACATTGATGGAGTAGGCTACTAATTTACCGTAGTTACTGTAAATGGCTACCTATCTGGGCCTTTATAGAGCTATTTCTTACACATTCATTACAACAATATCCAGATAAGCTATAGTCAATGCTGATATTGTGTGTGGGTTCGGGAATGTGCCTGCAGGAGAAGGGCACCTGAGCAGACCATCATGAACTTCATCCAGTTAACGTTACATCAACCAATGCAGTAAGTTAAAAATCAGCCTTTTTATTGGTGTGGGTATATGTCACAAACCTTTCCTGTTTAATAAAAGGCAAATGCAGAAAAGGCATGTGTGTGAGGATACTACATGAATTGCTAGGACAATTGGCCTACTTTTCTGAATGTATACCTATCAACTTTCAGGGGGGGCTGATAATCAATGATACGGATCCAGTCTGATATTACTTGATTATTGATTCCCGTCACATCCTCTCATTTACACAGTTCAGTCACTCAGCCCGATCCAAAATCGTTTACACTACTTCTTCCTACAACACCCTGACGAGAAGCAAAAGGCCTGGCACCATGACTGTAAGTTTGCATATCTCTAACCCTGCTGTACCCTACCGTGCGGAGACAATCTGACTCTAGAACAGTACTACACTATTTTTAAATGAAATGCTCAACAGTGATTATTGATTCTCTCTGCCATCCTCACAGTTCACTCACTCAGGTGGTGTATAGGCTAGTTGATGCCACCTACATGCCTGTTTGAAGGGACAACTGGACAGAACATATCAGAATGCTTGGACCTCAGCTGAGCGCCTTCTCTCCTTCCCAGTCTTTCAAGAAAAGCACCTTCTTTATACTTCCCGTTTGGCATGATGCTCTCAAGGTGAGTCTCTTTCCATGTTGTGTGGTATTACATATATATTACTCATAGACACTTACACATAGTTTGCCTGAATTGGTGTCTACTTCAGGCTATGTACTTGTTACCTTTACATAATTTAATGATCACTCCACTGCCACATGCTCTTGCTCTTTCTCTCCAGGATACATTAGGGGAAGCTGCTTTGGTGTTGTCTCCAGTGGTGTAAAGCACTTAAGTAAAAATACTTTAAAGTACTACATAAGTCGTTTTTGGGGTATCTGTACTTTACTATTTATATTTTTGACAACTTTTACTTTTTACTACATTCCTAAAGAAAATAATGTACTTTTTACTCCTTACATTTTGGATGATTAGCAGGACAGGAAAAGTGTCTAATTCAAGCACTTATCAAGAGAACTTCCCTGGTCATCCCTACTGACTCTGATCTGTCTGTCACGCCCTGGTCGAAGTATAGTATGTTTGTCTTCATTTATTTGGTCAGGACAGGCCAGGGTGTGACATGGGTTTTTGTGGCAGCCATAGACTGTTCGTGTTTTTTCTTCATTAAAGATGTATCGAACTAACCACGGTGCATTTTGGTCCGACTCTCCTTCGACGGAAGAAAACCGTAACACTGTCAGACTCACTAAACACAAATGCTTTGTTTGTGAAATTAGTCTGAGTGTTGAACTGTGCCCCTGGCTATCCGTAATTTAAAAAACAAGAAGAAAATTGTGTCTGGTTTGCTTAATATAAGACATTTGAAATTATTTAGACTTTTACTTTTGATACTTAAGTACATTTAAAGTACATTTAAAACCAAATACTTTTAGACTTTCACTCAATTAGTATTTTACTAGGTGACTTTCACTTTTACTTGAGTCATTTTCTTCCTCTTAAAGAGGCTGCGAATTTTCATTTTTGCAGCTTTTTGTAAAAAAAATGTCAACGTCCTGCTAGTCATGCCAGGAATATAGTATATGCATGTGATTAGTATGTGTGGATAGAAAACACTCTGAAGTTTATAAAACTGGTTAAATCATGTCTGTGACTATAACAGAACGTGTGTAGGAGGCAAAATCCCAAGGAAAACTGTTCACAAAAAACAAAACAAAAACATCACTCCGCCAGTCTCTGAATTGTCTATGGCAAGGGAAAATAGATAGTGTCCAGTTTACAGTTCCTACAGCTTCCACACGATGTCGTCAGTCTTGGCAATTGGGTTGAAGTTAATCCTTGGTCAAATGAGAAATAGGCACTTCCTGTCGTCGAGTACACCGGAGGAAGTTATGAAAGGGAGAATATGGACCATGATTTCAAGACTTGCTGCTATTGAATACAGATCGCCCCGTGATCAATTTGATCGATTATTAACGTTTACTAATACCTAAAGTTGGATTACAAAAGTAGTTTGAAGTGTTTTGTCAAAGTTTATAGGCAACGTTGGGTTTTGGAAAGCAGTTTTTTCCTGGATCAGACAGGCTTCATAAATGGACATTTTGGGTATACACGGATTTAATCGAAAAAAAGACCCAATTGTGATGTTTATGGGACATATAGGAGTGCCAACAAAGAAGCTTGTCAAAGGTAATGAATGTTTTATATTTTATTTCTGCGTTTTGTGTAGCGCCGGCTATGCTAATTATTTTGTTTACGTCCCGTTTGGGTATTTCGGGGGTTGCATGCTATCAGATAATAGCTTCTCATGCTTTCGCCGAAAAGCATTTTAAAATTCTGACATGTTGGCTAGATTCACAACGAGTGTAGCTTTAATTGAGTACCCTGCATGTGTGTTTTAATGAAAGTTTGAGTTGTATCGAGTACTATTAGTTGTCACTCTGAAATTTCCGCTGATGTTGATCCCTGTACAGGGACAGCAGCCGTAAAGGTATTTTTTACTTTTACTCAAGTATAAAAATTGGACACTTTTCCCACCACTGCCAATCTCTTGCTGCCAGACAACATCAACCACTTTATCCCCCTGATCCTAAAATTTGCTAACTCTTGTTCAACTGCTCTTTGATTAAATTAGTTTAATGAAATATTTACATAAGCTTGAAGTGTGTTTTTTTTTTTAAACCAAAAGTTGACAGATGACACAGAGTTAGAAGTTTCAAAGGGTAACTTAAAGCATAAAGCCACATTTTCCAGTAGTTTTTGTTTTTGGCTCAAAGTAAAATAAAATTGCACACACCAATCCCTGTCCTAATTTCAGCAATGTGCACTGACGTGGTATATCTGGAATTTTATTTGTAGTAAATCTCGCTCGTGTGCCCCTGGTCTGGAAATTCTGTCATATTAAAATATATATATATATATATTCAACATCAGTACAAAAATGTTCTGGCTGCTCCCATAGGATATAGTAATTACAAAAGTGTACAACGCTGAAAGTAGGACTTAGGTTTAAAAGCTCACGTCTGGTGTCTGCCTGATGCCTCTGAACCTGCAGGTAGATACAGAAAAAAATATTGGCTCAACACTCACCAGCCAATCGGTGTTGGCAACTCGGTAGCATTGGAAATGACACCCTTCAAGTACTGAGCAAAAGTCCAAATGAATTAAATTCCCTTGTGAATGTTGCTTCGATGGATACTAAATATGACTGGTTGTGATCAACAGCACGAATGTAGCAGTGGAAATGTAATGACTTACAGCAGCAGTATGTTTTATGATCCAGCAGATGGCAGTAATCCACCTTCAATAACTGAGTAGCCCAAAGGAGAAGGGGCAGAGAGCAGAGTGCACAAGGTTTAGGCTTGAGATCCAACGCCGATAAATTCACACAAATGTGCCTATAATCCAAAACAAGCAGCTTTGAGTGCCATTACTTGGGGTTGAAGTCATTAAACCCACACCCACATTTCAGAAACTTTTTACCTGCTGTGCTCTGCTCACTATACTCTCAACCTAAAGTGCAACACATCCTCCTGTTTCGTAAAAATAAATATGAACACAGAGCAGTTTACAAGGTACATGTAAAATATAACACCAGAATTGGATGACCTTCCCTTAAATATAAATCAACACCAAAAAAAAAAACACTATAGAGTGGAGAAAAAGTGACTGCCAAATATGAGAGAGAAGTCCATTTCGAAAACCTGCGTTGGAAACACTTATGAAATACACTGAGTGTACAAACCATTAAGAACACCTGCTCATTCCATGACAGACTGAGCAAGGGGAAACCTATAATCTCTTATTGATATCACTTGTTAAATCCACTTCAAATCAGTTTGAAGTGGATTTAACAAGAAGGATTTTTAAGCCATGAGACCATTGAGGCATGTATTATGTATGGGTGCCATTCAGAGGGTGATTGGGCAAGACAAAATATGTAAGTTCCTTTGAACAGGTTATGGTAGTAGGTGCCAGGCGCATCGGTTTGAGTGTCAAGAACTGCAATGTTTTGTACACTCAGCGTATGTATTAGACATAACAGATAAGGGCAATGCACCACCCTACACATATCTACTATGAGTGATATCAATGTTGTGAGAATGCATCTTGATATGGCCTATAGTGGTGACACTGTACTATCCCAAAAAATATCAGATATACCACATTGGTACACATTATTGAAATTGGGACATGAATTGGTGTTTTTTTTTACTTTGTTTTTATCAGAGCCAAAAAAAACTACTGGAAATGGGCTTTATGCTTCAAGCTACCATTTGGTCCTTCTGTAGCTCAGTTGGTAGAGCATGGCACTTGTAACGCCAGGGTAGTGGGTTCGATCCCCGGGACCACCCATACGTAGAATGTATGCACACATGACTGTAAGTCGCTTTGGATAAAAGCGTCTGCTAAATGGCATATATTTATTTTTTTTGAAACATCTATCGCCATGCAAGTGTAAACTTTCAGTTAAAAAAAACACAATCGAAGCAAATGTAAACAATTATAGATTTAATCAAAAAGCAGTTGGACAAGAGTTAGCAAAGTTTAGATGGACAGGAAACATGTTGATGTTGTCTGGCAGTGTGGGAATAGCAAAGCAATTTCCCCTAATGTATCCTGGAGACAGAGAGAGCATGTGGCAGTGGAGGGATCCATCAAATTATGTGAAAGGGACACAGCATTCTAACACACAGGTAACAAGTAAACTGCCTGATATGTACACCAATTAAGAGACTATCTGAAAGTGTCTAGGAGTCATCAATAGATAATACCACACATGAGAAAAAGAGACACCTTGAGAGCATCATATGCCAAACAGGAAGTGTAAAGAAGGTGCTTTCCTTGAAAGACGGGTAAGGAAGCATTCTGATATGTTCTGTCCAGTTGTCTAGTGTAATTCTGTTCTCGAGTCAGATTGTCTCAGCACGGTTAGAGAAATATGCAAACTTTGAGAGTTTCTGGATAGGGCTGAGTGACTGGACTGTGTGAATGGTCCTATGAATGAGCGAGAGGGAGAGTGTGGGGGAATCAGTAATCAAGTAATATCAGACTGAATCCATATCATTGATCATCAGTCCCCCTAAAAGGTGGTAGGTATATATTCAGAAAAGTAAGCCAATTGTTCTAGCAATTAATTTAGTACCCACACACATGCCTTTTCTACATCTGCCTTTCAGTAAGTAGGAAATGAGGTTTGTGAATTATACCCACACCGATAAAAAGGCGTATATTGTAGCAGGTTGAGGGACTAACTTCCACTAGTTACTTCTAGCTAGCATGACTATAGCCAGTAGCTGGGTAGGGCTGGCCAGCCAGCCTGCTAGTTAGTCAGTAGGTAGTGCAAGCCAACGTGTTTCAGCTGTTGTTGAGTTCGTTCTATTGGCATGCTAACTACATGATAAGTACACTATCTTAACTAATATTACTATTTTCATCGTCCTGCCGACACTGCAGCTCAACGCAGACTGTAAACAAACACCTACCATGTCAGTAAATATTCTATCAGGGGGTGTGTACTTCCAGGTTTGAACAAAATGAAAAATGGGATACATTTGGAATGTATTTGTTTTCTGTTAATCGATGCCCCATTTGGACACCATAAATAAGAAAACGAGTTGATATCCGATTTTAATTCGTAAAATCTGCAACCAAACAATACATGAGCCATTTCCCATTTTTCCAATTCCTGATTTGAATGGAATAACCAATGAACGGAGGATTCACGGACCGCTAGCCTATGCCTATTGAAATGACAAGTCAATCTCGCAAATATGCAAATTATAAGGACTTAGTCTTAGTATCTGACACATAATAATGGCACAATTGCCAGAAAATAGTTTGACATGTTTATTTCACAGAGATTGAAATGCCTTTATTGCGTCACATTAGCGCACACAATTTAGGCTATTATTTTGATGGAAACCCGAATTTCTTTATATGCCTTTTCAAGTTATGTCGATATTGCTTCTTAATTAACTCGCTAATGTTATGGAAAAAGTGTTTAATTAATAAATATGTTAACTTTTTCTTGCTGCTGCTGCAAATAAAAATGGAGACTAGTTTTCAGGAGTTATGTGCAAGTTTTCAGTAGTCTTTGAATACAACAACTTTTGCTAGACCTGGCAACCTTGATCCTGTTTATTCTTGCTGAAAATCTGGAAACACATTTGCAAAGACCGTGGTCCCCGAGACAGATAACATATAGCATTCAATAGTTAAATCGACTACTAGGCCTATCCGTCTAATATATTTTGTCAATATAGGATTTCTGTCTTTAAAAACGGTGAAGGAGTGAACAAGAACCGGAGGTAGTAGGACACAGACTACATCTATAAATATATGTATTATTTGCACACAATTTGGGAGTTTGGAGCCGCGGTCTAAATGTAAGATTGTCGCTGCCTCTAAAGCGCGATCTCTGGAAGACGCGTCGCAATGGAGCGGTGAGTGGGGTGTCTCGTAATATGGATTTTAGATCATGCATATTGTAATATTATTTTCCTACAAACATGGGTATTTACCATAATATATTTATTTTTATCACTGCATGTCTTGTACAAAAAAAATAGACGTTATGTGACACGATATGTTGAAATGCGAGCAATATACATATTAATCTAGGCCTATATACACTAAGAAATCAATTGTTTAATACTTTGCACCACTGTTGCTTTTACATGATTGATTATCCATTGTAACTGTTCAAGATGCCAACTGAACACTAATTTAAGTCTGCTAAAAAAAAGTCTGGGGCGATGCCTCAAGTCCTCAATGTCAACAGTGAAGAGGCAACTCTGGGATGCTGGCCTTCTAGGCAGAGTTGCAAAGAAAAAGCCATATCTCAGACTGGCCAACAAAAATAAAAGATTAAAATGAGCAAAAGTACACAGACACAGGAGAGAGGAATGAGCCAGCATCCCGGAGTTGACTTGTGAGTTGTCTGTTGTTCAATCTACACACTCTCTAATGTACTTGTCCTCTTGGTCAATTGTGCACCGGGGCCTCCCACTCTTTCTATTCTGGTTAGTGCCAGTTTGCACTGTTCTGTGAAGGGAGTAGTACACAGCGTTGTACAAGATCTTCAGTTTCTTGCCAATTTCTCAGCATGGAATAGAGTTTCAGAAGAAAGAGATTTGTTTCTGGCCATTTTGAGCCTGTAATCAAACCCACAAATGCTAATGCTCCAGATACTTAACTAATCTAAAGGCCAGTTTTATTGCTTCTTTAATCAGGACAACAGTTTTCAGCTGTGCTAACATTCGCAAAAGGGTTTTCTAATGATCAATTAGCCTTTTAAAACGATAAACTTGAATTAGCTAACACAACATGCCATTGGAACACAGGAGTGATGGTTGCTGATAATTGGCCTTTGTACGCCTATGTAGACATTCCATTAAAAATGTCCAACTAGTATAGTAATTTACAACATTAACAATGTTTACACTGTATTTCTGATCAATTTGATGTTATTTTAAAGGACAAAAAATGTGATTTTCTTTCAAAAACAAGGACATTTCTAAGTGACCTCAACTTTTTGAACGTTAGTGTAATCCAAAGTGTAATTAATTACTTCACCATGCTCAAAGGGATATTCAATGTTCCTTTCCCCCCCCCAATCAACCAATGGGTGACTTTCTTTGCGAGGTACTGGAAAATCTCCCTGGTCTTTGCGGTTGAATCTGTTTGAAATTCACTGCTCGACTGAGGGACCTTACAGATAATTGTATGTGTGGGGTACAGAGATGAGGTGAAAACTCATGTGATTCACCTGAGGAAGACATCAACTTGATGTTGAAACGTCCGTCAACTGTTCGCAACCTGTACAATGGATTAAAGTCAACAAAAATAAATCACTACCTTTTTTTGTCAAGCGCTCCAACTCCTTTTTACCTTGAAGTTTTCCTTCTGGATGTTTTTCTTGGTAAGCCATTCTCATGTTACACACTATTATTGCACATAGAGGGAGTCCATACAATTTCTTATGCAACTTGTTAAGCAAATTTTTACTCCTAAACTTATTTAGGCTTGCCATAACAAATGGGTTGAATAGTTATTGACTTAAGACATTTCAATTTGTCATTTGTAATTCATTTGTAAAAATTTCTACAAACATAATTGCACTTTGACATTGTGGGGTAGTGTGTGTAGGCCATTTTAAATTAAGGCTGTAACACAATGTGGAAAAAGTCAAAGGGTGTGAATACTTTCTGAAGGCACTGTATCTTTTAAAAAAATGTTACCTTTATTTAACTAGGCAAGTCAGTTAAGAAATACTTCTTATTCATTTACATTTACATTTAAGTCATTTAGCAGACGCTCTTATCCAGAGCGACTTACAAATTGGTGCATTCACCTTATGACATCCAGTGGAACAACCACTTTACAATAGTGCATCTAAATATTTTAAGGGGGGGTGAGAAGGATTACTTTATCCTATCCTAGGTATTCCTTAAAGAGGTGGGGTTTCAGGTGTCTCCGGAAGGTGGTGATTGACTCCGCTGTCCTGGCGTCGTGAGGGAGTTTGTTCCACCATTGGGGAGCCAGAGCAGCGAACAGTTTTGACTGAGCTGAGCGGGAACTGTACTTCCTCAGTGGTAGGGAGGCGAGCAGGCCAGAGGTGGATGAACGCAGTGCCCTTATTTGGGTGTAGGGCCTGATCAGAGCCTGGAGGTACTGAGGTGCCGTTCCCCTCACAGCTCCGTAGGCAAGCACCATGGTCTTGTAGCGGATGCGAGCTTCAACTGGAAGCCAGTGGAGAGAGACATTATTCACAATGACGGCCTACCCGGGGGAAAACCCGGATGATGCTGGGCCAATTGTGCGCCGTCTTTTGGGACTCACAATCACAGCCGGATGTGATTCAGCTTGGATTTGAACCAGGGACTGTAGTGTCGCCTCTTGCACGGAGATGCAGTGCCTTAGACCGCTACGCCACTTTGTAGCCTCATCATTAAAGCCTTTTTTAATCCACATTTAACACTAAATAATAAGTGATATTTCAGGTGGACAGAAAATTCATTGGACAGTAGGAATGACCCTTTCAAATAAAATTACATAAAATGTTATACAATATAAACCTTCTCAGAGCCACAACCGATGGTATTAACTTGATGTCCCTCTTATACACCCATCCCCTCTGCCAGGCCTGCCACTCTCCAGGACTACAAGGCTGCCATGCTGCTGAGTGGGGTTAGCGATGCCCTGGGCTACCGCAACCAGCTGTGGGAGTATAACGATTCAGGGCCAGCCATTCAACAGGTGGGCAATCTGGAAATGACCCTATAAAATCCCCAGGAGGATGGGAGCCTGGATCCCAACTGCATTGCACTATTTGACTTTATTGTGAAGTGAAACAGTTTGGATTCAGGTTATCATTCTATGGCATTCAGTACTACTCACATTCATATGACTGGTTCCAAGTTGAACCTCAGGACCTATAGACACCAGGCACTAGTATACATATGGAAGGATTGGATCATGTTTAAGTAGTAAGTGGTATAATGTGTAACCACCTACCTAGCCTTTTAAAGAGAAAGGTTGAGCCATTATCATACCACTGCTAATATGCCTACCTATCCAATCTTTCAGTTCTACATGAAGTAACAAGGTGTTAGGGCAAAGGGTTGATTTAGAATTGGGCAACGCTCACATCTTTGTTTCCTCAGGAGTTGCAAGAGCTTGGTGGGCTGAAGAACAGCACAGCTTCCTGATTGGCCGGTCAGTGATGACACAGTCTTGCACCTGGCCACTGCAGAAGCGCTCGCCACCGGTGACGCCAAAATCAAAATGGTTTGCTCATTGTTTACAGATGTCTACTTACCTAAAAGGTGTTTGGTTTGAGGTTGTGTTTCGATGGGTTGCCTCTGTGAATAGGTTTGGTTTGACTCCCTCGCAGGAAAGGAAGGGGAGGAGCTTCTGCAGGATGTGGCTGCTCGTTATGTCGAGGGCATGAAAGACGGAAGGAAGGAAACCAGGGCCATAAAGCATCTTAGGCAACGCATAATATTTTGTCCAAACAATGTTTAGATATATTTGAATTTTTTTTATCTAGTAAATTTCCTCTGATATGTGTACAGCGCGTTCAGACCCCTTCCCCTTTTCCACATTTTGTTACATTCTATATTTTTTCTCGCATCAATCTACACACAATACATTTTTGCAAATGTATTAAAAATAAAACACAGAAACACCTTTATTACATAAGTATTCAGACCCTTTGCTATGAGACTCGAAATTGAGCTCAGGGAAGTACAGAGATCCTTGATTAAAACATGCTACCGGGAACGCTCAGGACCTCAGACTGGGGCGAAGGTTCACCTTCCAACAGAACAACAACCCTAAGCACACAGCCAATGCAGGAATGGCTTCGGGTCAAGCCTCTGAATTTCCTTGAGTGGTCTAGCCATAGCCCGGACTTGAACCTGATCGAACATCTCTGGAGAGACCTGAAAATAGCTGTGCAGCGACGCTCCCCATCCAACCTGACAGAGCGTGAGGGGATCTGCAGAGAAGAATGGGCAAAACTCCCCAATTAAAGGTGTGCCAAGCTTGTAGTGTCATACCCAAGAAAGATGGCTGTAATTGCTGCCATAGGTTCTTCAACAAAGTACTGAGTAAAGCGTCTGAATACTTATGTAAATGTAATATTTCAGTTTTTAATTTTTAATCCATTTCTAAAAATAAAAAAACATTGTTGCTTTGTCATTATGGGGTTATTGTGTGTAGATTGAGGGGGGGGGGCACGGATCCATTTTAGAATAATAATAATAATAATAATGGAGTCATCAATGACTTGGGTTTTCAATTTGTCAGAGATCATGGTGGGAGGCTTCGGCGGCTCAGACCCCTTAACGGGTGGAGGAGAGACCTGAGATGGCTCAGGCTCTGAATCAGACTTGTTGCTTAGTGGGGAAAACCGGTTGAAAAGTTTCTAAATCTGCAGAATGAGGTTGTGCATGCCGAAAGCATTTCTTTCCAGAAGCCATGAGAAAATCATCTGGCTGAGACGGTGCAGAGGGATTAACAATACCACCTGTATTTACTGGTGGCACAGACGCTGCATCATCCTTTCCTACACTTAGTTTGCTCTTGCCTAACGATTGCGCCTGAAGCAAAGTTTGCAACTCTGCTATCCTGGCCACAAGGCGATAGTTCTCCTGTATATAAAGAATACAGCGACTGCAATGGGAAGGCATAATGTTACTTAGCTTTCTTTTTTTTGTTGTCTGGAGGAGGTCCTGCAAATCCAATTGTGAGATTCTACCATCCCGCCTTACTAATCAAAAGCAAATAAGATTGGGTGTACATTTCTTTGAAAACCATATTTCACTCCTTCACAATTGTCAGGTGTTTATTGGACGGCTAGCCAGTCAATAAGAGATAGGAGTGTGCCAGAAGGGAAGTGGGACATATTTGTAACTGTGAGCACTGACAGTGGTGGCACAAACTACAAGACCAACCCCAGGCCACATGGTTGCATTAGAATCCACTTACACATAACTTCACCTCAGTAACCCACCCACCTCCATCTACTTGATTCCTCTTTCCCCTCCTCCTTCTCTTTCCCTCCCTCTCCCGCCTCTTCCTCCCTCATCTATTTTATATTCACTTCTACATCCATCTCCCTCCCCCATTCACCTACTTCTCCCCCAATTCCAGGTAACAGTACGGCGGTGATCGCCTGCTGCTGCTGGGGGCTGCTCCATGGCACGGAGGGCGTCCCGCCCGGCAACTACACCCACCTGGAGTACAAGGAGCGGCTGGAGAGCAGCGCTGAAAAGCTCTACGCCCTGTCACACACAGGAGGTGACAAGTACGATCCATAAAACACTGAGGGGGAGACGAAGAGAGAAAATGTGTGAGAGAATCTGTGAGTGAGGGAATGAGAATAATGTTTTACTGTCTTAACCACATGCATTGTCGCTGTACTCGGTCTTGCCCAAAAGTAACTACGCTTGGTAGGAAGTCAATTGATCCTGTGTGGCGCTGTCACAGTGTAAAAGAAAAACTGTCATGTCAACGTAGATGCCTGGAGGGAATGGTTCCGTCCCACTGATCAAGAGCAGGGCTGCATCCCAAATAGAACTCTATTCCCTATGGGCTCTGTTCAAAAGTAGGGCATTATATAGGGAATAGCGTTCCATTTGAGACACAAAGTCTACACCCAAGTACAATGAGGAGGAGGAGGATTCAGTCATACAAGAGGCTTCCCCCATTTGAGCATTGACAATACATGATAAATTAAGGGAGTACAGTGCATTCGGAAAGTATTCAGACACATTTTTTTCCACATTTTGTTACGTTACAACCTTATTCTGAAATGTATTATTTTCCTCATTAATCTACACACAATACCCCATAATGACAAAGCTAACAGATTTTTAGAAATGTTTGCAACAAAAAAAAACATCAACTTTTTCTGACCCTTTACTATGAGACTCAAAATTGAGCTCAGGTGCATCCTGTTTTCATCGATCATCCTTGAGATGTTTCTACAACTTGATTGGAGTCCACCTGTGGTAAATTCAATAGATTGGACATAATTGGGAAAGGAACACACCAATCTATACAAGGTCCCACAGTTGACAGTGCATATCAGAGCAAAAACCAAGCCATGAGGTCGAAGGAATTATCCGTAGAGCTCCGAGACAGGATTGTGTCGAAAAATTTCTGTAGCATCGAAGATCCTGAAGAACATAGTGGCCTCCATCATTCTTAAATGGAAAAAGTTTGAAACCACCAAGACCTGGTCACTGACAGAGCTCCAGAGTTCCTCTGTGGGGAGAGGAGAACCTTCCAGAAGGAAAACTCTCACTGCAGCACTCCAAGTCAGGCCTTTATGGTAGAGTGGCCGGACAGAAGTCACCCCTCGGTAAAAAAGCACATGACGGCCTGCTTGAAGTTTGCCAAAAAGGCACCTGACAGGCCTTGAGAGGATCTGCAGAGAAGAATGGGGGAAAACTCTCCAAATACAGGTGTGCCACGCTTGTAGCGTCATCCCAGAAGACGTGAGGCTGTAATCGCTACCAAAGGTGCGTCAACAAAGTACAGAGTAAAGTGTCTGAATACTTATTTAAATGTGATGTTTGTTTATTTTTAATACATTTGCAAACATTTCTAAAAACCTGTTTTTGCTTTATCATTATTGGGTATTGTGTGTAGAATGAGGAAATAAAACGATTTAAATTCATTTTAGAATAATGCTGGAACATAATAAAAAAAATTAAAAAGTGAAGGGGTCTGAACACTTTCAGAATGCACTGTATTTACAATACCTGTTGCTAGATAAGTGGCTAAATTAGGGCTGGGAATTGCCAGGGACCTCACTATACGATATTACCACGATACTTCGATCTCTATATGTATTGCGATTTGATGTTCCAAACATATTGCTCACTATACAGTGGGGCAAAAAAGTATTTAGTCAGCCACCAATTGTGCAAGTTCTCCCACTTAAAAAGATGAGGCATATCATTTTCATCATAGGTACACTTCAACTATGACAGACAAAATGAGAAAAACAAATCCAGAAAATCACATTGTAGGATTTTTAATTTATTTATTTGCAAATTATGGTGGAAAATAAGTATTTGGTCAATAACAAGTTTCTCAATACTTTGTTATATACCCTTTGTTGGCAGTGTCAGAAGTCAAACGTTTTCTGTAAGTCTTCACAAGGTTTTCACACACTGTTGCTGGTATTTTGGCCCATTCCTTCATGCAGATCTCCTCTAGAGCAGTGATGTTTTGGGGCTGTTGCTGGGCAACACAGACTTTCAACTCCCTCCAAAGATTCTCTATGGGGTTGAGATCTGGAGACTGGCTAGGCCACTCCAGGACCTTGAAATGCTTCTTACGAAGCCACTCCTTCGTTGCCCGGGCGGTGTGTTTGGGATCATTGTCATGCTGAAAGACCAAGCCACGTTTCATCTTCAATGCCCTTGCTGATGGAAGGAGGTTTTCACTCAAAATCTCACGATACATGGCCCCATTCATCCTTTCCTTTACACGGATCAGTCATCCTGGTCCCTTTGGAGAAAAACAGATCCAAAGCATGATGTTTCCACCCCCATGCTTCACAGTAGGTATGGCGTTCTTTGGATGCAACTCAGCATTCTTTGTCCTCCAAACACGACAAGTTGAGTTTTTACCAAAAAGTTATATTTTGGTTTCATCTGACCATATGACATTCTCCCAATCTTCTTCTGGATCATCCAAATGCTCTCTAGCAAACTTCAGACGGGCCTGGACATGTACTGGCTTAAGCAGGGGGACATGTCTGGCACTGCAGGATTTGAGTCACTGGCGGCGTAGTGTGTTACTGATGGTAGGCTTTGTTACTTTGGTCCCAGCTCTCTGCAGGTCATTCACTAGGTCCCCCGTGTGGTTCTGGGATTTTTGCTCACCATTCTTGTGATCATTTTGACCCCACGGGGTGAGATCTTGCGTGGAGCCCCAGATCGAGGGAGATTATCAGTGGTCTTGTATGTCTTCCATTTCCTAATAATTGCTCCCACAGTTGATTTCTTCAAACCAAGCTGCTTACCTATTAAAGACCTGCAACAGTCTTCCCAGCCTGTTGCAGGTCTACAATTTTGTTTCTGGTATCCTTTGACAGCTCTTTGGTCTTGGCCATAGTGGAGTTTGGAGTGTGACTGTTTGAGGTTGTGGACAGTTGTCTTTTATACTGATAACAAGTTCAAACAGGTGCCATTAATACAGGTAACAAGTGGAGGACAGAGGAGCCTCTTAAAGAAGAAGTTACAGGTCTGTGAGAGCCAGAAATCTTGCTTGTTTGTAGGTGACCAAAAACGTATTTCCCACCACAATTTGCAAATAAATTCATAAAAAATCCTACAATGTGATTTTCTGGATTTTTCCCCCTCATTTTGTCTGTCATAGTTGAAGTGTACCTATGATGAAAATTACAGGCCTCATCTTTTTAAGTGGGAGAACTTGCACAATTGGTGGCTGACTATATAATGTTTTGCCCCACTGTATATGTCTGCTGCAGAGGGACAAGAGAGCCACGAGAAAGCACATTTTGTAGATAAGTACTCAAAACATGTTGGCTCGCCATTTAAAAAGAAGACGGAGAAAAAGCTATGATGAGAAATACAGCCGACTAGCACTAGCTAACGTTAACTACCTAGCAAATCAATACTCAGTCACAGTATCAATATAAAATTGGCAAAATTATATCACGGTACCCTATACATTTTTTGGACACATTACTACATAAATTGTGAGCATTTAAGAACTCTGGGTTGGACTGTCATTTTGCAACCACGCGTCATATGTAGACATGTTTATGTGTGAATGTTTATTGTTAAGCTGCCAACAAAACTCCAGTAAAAGTGTAACAAAAACCTCTTAAGTGACTAAAGTACAATGGATACCCATGACGTGCTTAAAAATCGGTTTTAACTGTGGGAACTGCATTTGGTTGTTTGTTTAAATGTGTCTTACAAATGGTTTCCCTTTGGTGTAACATAGTGGTTATTATGAGATGAGACTTGACAACTAATATAATTTTTCCAATAAAAAAAGTTATACATTCAACAAACAAGATGTTTCTGTAGTTAAGTTTAAAACTTTATTTTTTTTGTATTTTCCATATTTTTATTATTATTATTCATAATTTGCTATAAGAGAGAGGAAAGGGGAAGGGTGGGTTGATACCGGGTTAAAGTAAAAATCCAATCTCTGCTTTTATGCCGTTCCGTTCACTCCTCCTTTTTGCGACACTCAACGATTTCTGAGCAAGTGTTTGTATTTCTTCTGTCCATTCGCCCAATATCAAGGAACTTAAACTAAAGGAGTCAGTCTCAAAGCGATTTGATGTTGTCAAACGTTGTGTCCTTCGCTCATTTGGTGTCCATGTCTTTTCTCTCCACTATGATGATCTCATGTGGTTGTGTCATTTGTCTTTAAAATGGAAGGAGCTGGAAGAGAGAACGGGACGAAGGTTTGGATTGGGTGCGGCTTCTGTTGGCGCCGCTTATCATCATCATCATCATCATCCTCAGTTGGGCTATAACCAAGGCTTTAGCAACGATGAAGCTGAGAAGTGTAGCTGACCAATGAGGTCTTGCCGCTTCTCCCTGCAAGCCAATCACTGTGTCACGTGATTGTGTCACTTCTTGGTCGGGTGTGGTCATGTCCAGAGGGCGAGGGGGGGTGGACCGTTCCAGAGGGACAGTTCTTTTGGAAGGGGAGAACAGAGGAGCTCAGTTTCCAGGAGGGTGGAAGGGAGAGGGGTGCGTCTGTACCTGCATCGCTGTGGGGGAAAAAAACAGAAGGAAGAATTGAGTATCGATTAACACAATATTACTATGGATGAAAAAATAAGATGATTAGTAGTGTTTCAGTTCAAAAGGCCACCATTCACCTATTTGATATTTATTGAGGATGTAATAGTAAACAAAATATTACAAAAGTACTTTTCAACTACAGTCATCACAAAACACATTAGAAACCAGCATTTTTAACTACAGTTTTTAGGAAAGTTTTATATACACAGCCAACAACAAGACTGCACAAGACAATATATATGCACAGAAGTCCAGATACTGCTTCTCCAATAGAAATCCCAGATGACGCTTGTAGGTGATGTCATGGCAGCTAAACTCATATACAAAAACACATCCTAGGGTCCAACGGAGTCTCTCTGAACTGTGCATGTGCAAACCCGTCAAATGAAAAGGGCTATAGTTTTTGACAAATGTAGACGTGTCAGTTTAACTTTCACAAGGTTATACTGATGACATGTTCAGCTACTTAAGACATTGAATCCGGGGTGAAAGTAGATTTAAGTTCTTACTGGTACGAGACACGCAAGCTCGCTTAATTACACATTGAATCCCTATTAATTTTACATGTGATCTTTCTATAAATAAAAGGGGCCAATGTGTCACATTAGGATAAACATTTCAAAATGTTTTGAAACAAAAATAAAAAAGGATTTTCATGCAGTTCCACGTGTACTTAGAGGAATATATAAAAGTGAATATATTCAAATTAGCCCATAACTCAACCTATACAACAACATAGGCCTAGGACTATATATCCTTTAACTTTAAGCAGGGTTCATAAAGACTAGATGGAGATCTTTTCTAAATGAAACGTTGAGTATTTATCTAAAGTTAACATTGGTAAGTCAAATTCAAGAACTATCAGGGACTTTTTTGAGAAATGAATTGTAATTTTCAAGGACCTCAATGTTATATAATTGTGCATTCGGGAAGTATTCAGACCCCTTGACTTCTCCCACATTTTGCTATGTTACAGCCTAATAATGACAAAGCAAAAATAGAACCGGAAATATTTCATTTACATAAGTACTCATTTACATAAACCCTTTACTTTGATGAAGCACCGTTGGCAGTGATTATAGTCTCTTGTCATCTTGGGTATGACACTACAAGCTTGGCACATCTTAATTTATGGAATTTCTCCCATTCTTCTCTGCAGATCCTCTCAAGCTCTGTCAGGTTGGATGAGGAACGTCGCTGCACTGGCTGGGCCACTAAAGAACATTCAGAGACTTGTCCCAAAACTACTCCTGCATTGTCTTGGCTGTGTGCTTAGGTTTGTCAAGAGTGCAAAGCTGTCATTGAGGTTACTTTGAAGAATCTCAAATATAATATATATTTTCACTTGTTGAACACTTTTTTTGGTTACTACATGATTCCATATGTGGTATTTCATAGTTTTGATGTCTCCACTATAAAGAAAAACCCTTGAATGAGTAGGTGTGTCCAAACTTTTGACTGGTACTGTGTGCCTATTGTAATGACATTCAGCGATTGTATAATTGAATTGCATCCACTGTTTTCCGCGCACGTCTGTCACTCACCTCTGCGTCGTCTCGATCTCGGCCACTCATCTCTGCCTTGGGAAAATGTAAGTGTTCTCGTCGAACCACAACACAAGTTGTAGTGTATACCACCCGGTTTCAAGTTAATTCACTCATTTCATGCGGTTATGTAAAATAGTGATGTAATAGCCTAGTTTTCTTGTTATTTTGTATTAATTGTGATCGGCTCACGTTTTACCGGATACGGCGTAGCCCCACCATTTATTTTGCAGGGACGCCGGACCGGCTTACTCTTACCCCACGTTGAATCAAATCCAGGTTGTGCCTTTAGATTTTAGAGAAAATTAACAACAAAGGATGCATTTTTTCACTTCCCAAACCCCGGTCTTTTTGCACTACGGAAATGTCGCGCCCCCAAGTATAACACTCTGATTCCCTTCTCTGCACTAATACAAGCTTAGGGAACCTTCATACCTTGTGGATGTCCTATGTAGAAGTGTTGGTGGGCCCCTTGCTGGAGGCCGTGTTGGGGGTGCTGGGAGACTTGTCCAAGGCCATGCTGGGGGGGCGGGGCCTGGAGCATCACTACCTGCGGGTGGCCGAGTTGGCCCTGGTGGTGGGGTCCCTGCATGGCCCCTTGGACGTGAGCCTACGGAGAGGGACCAGGGACATACAATATGCAGAAACGTACATAAAATGTGTCACACAATATGTAAAAAGACATGGATCTGCCTAAATATAAACATTAGGACATTGTGTTCTTACAATCACTCTAAATTCCTTATTGCTTGGGCATAGAAATTGATGGACAGTTATGATTTTTCATTTTAGTAATTTATCTGACTGATCCAAAGCAATTTAGGTTGAGTGCCTTGCTCGAGGACACGGAGACAAACGTTTTACCTAGTCGGCTCGGGGATTCGAACCAGCGACCTTTTGATTACTGGACCAACGCTCTTAACCACTGCCACCCATTTTGGATGGAATTGAGTAATTTTTTTTCACTCCTTCCAAAAAGGTGTTTACTTTACAAATCTGGCATTACATAATACATTTTTGACATCTTCGAATAGATATGCAATACAGAAAAATAAGGATATCTGTTTGTGGGTTAGCCAATTCGAATTATGAAATAATAAAGGATGCTGTCAGAAAAGTGAGGAATTCCTGATAAGATCAACAACATTATTATCTCTGGTTACAGTCATAACCAAGGTTATATGAAAAACAAATACTGAAACATGGAGGGACTACCTGGACTATTCCAATAAGAAAAGCACATCTAAATGTTATGTTGCAAAATGTTTTAAAACATGTACCATAATGAACAGAAACCAGAGTAACTCCAGCAGTGTAGATGTACCTGTGTTATCTGCCCCAGACCGGGGTACGTGTGCGGGATTCCCTGGTGGCCATGCAGGCTGTAGCCCTGAAGGGGGAACGAGCCCTGGGGCGATGTTTGTCCCGGGGGCATATTAGAAGGGGTGGGGGCTGAGAGCGCCCCGGAGTGATATAGAGACTGGGTTTGGGGTCCCGACTGGGCAGAGATGGAGAAGGAAATCATTAGCATAGGATAATCTTAGAGAAAAAAAAAGCTCAGACTCAGCAATATGACGTGACCACGAGTAGTAGTGTGAAACAAAGATACTGCAGATTGTGATAGATGTGTGACGACAACAGTTGAGAAGATTCATCTCTTGCTTCACGCTTTGTATTGAAAGTCAGCCCACTTATCCTATCGCTGTCTGAGTATACCTTTAACATGGCCCTTCAAAAGGCCCAACAACACTGTATGTCGATAAAAGAAAACGTGGCCAAGACAAAAAGGGGTATGTTCTAGAACTGGTATGCGGTCCGGAGAAGGATGGTGAGATTTAAAGCTGTGATGAGGGGGTGTTGGTTTTACCTGTCCAGGGCTGGGGGCGTGCTGCTGGGGGGGGGGGTGGTTACATGTAGGGGTGCTGGAGGGCCGGGGCTGGTGCACTGCACCCTGGTGATGGGAGAACGACTGGGGGGCTAGAGAGGGGCGAGAAAGAGAGAGCTGAAGACACTTTCCATGATAAATTTCCCAAAACAATGATCCAGTAGCCTGGTACAAGATGTGTTTGGCTATACAGCACAAACAGCAAACAGATCTTGGACTAGGCTACCCCCTCCCAAAAACAATGATCCAGTCTAAATCCAGGATCCAACCAGTTTTGGACTCACCATAGATACCCTGCTGTGGCACCAGAGGCCCCTCACCTTGGCCGGGGAACTGGGGGCCCCCTGGAGGGCCCATGACCTGGGGGGTGACTCCCTCCCTGGCCCAACATCCTCGCACCGCCCTGCAGCATGGAGTACATCGGCTGGGGAAGCGAGAGCGGGTGAGACACACAGAGAAAGACACGAGACATTGTTTTCAGTATCTGACCGCTACAGTTATGATGACCAAAACTGGATAACCACTAAGGCAAAGGGAGGCAGTTCGATTCAAAACTCTGGGGATAGGAAATTGAAGTCTGACGACCCCCCCCCCCCCCCCCACAGTACAGCCATAGACACGGACAAACACACACCTTCCCACCCACACACACACTCACCCACCTTCCCACCCACTTCTCCACACACCTTCCCACACACTGACCTGTCCTGGGTAAGGCGTCATGGCCTGGATGACCTGCTGCTGGCTGTACTGCAGGTAGGGCTGGGGGTAGGGCGATGGCACCAGGGGGGCTCCGGCTGCAGACCCTGCCGCCTGTAGCATGGCTTGCGGCTGGCCAGAGTTGCCATGGTCCGAGCGGGGGGCCCCCAACCCTAAGCCTGGGGGGAGACCAAAACATGACTGCATAACAACATTGACAGGGAGGGGAACTCTGACGCACTAGCAGATATGAACATGCTTTAAAAAGAACAATAAAGAACTGATTTGATCCCCAGGGTGAAATTACGTCACATGCTTACGATTGAAACTTCGGAACAAGGATAAATTCACTACTAGTTTTGCCCGACATTCAACTTTACTATAGAACTACAACAGTTTGGCATGCATTAGTAGATAAAGACGTTAGAATACAAAGTAGTAATAATAAGTATTCGTAAGGTAAGATATATATATATATATAGCTAGGTCCCAGATGTATTTTTCTTTTTTTACCTTAATTTAACTAGGCAAGCCAGTTAAGAACAAATTCTTATTTACAATGACGGCCTGCCCCGGCCTCCCCTAACCCGGACAACACGATGCCAATTGTGCGCCACCCTATGGGACTCCCGATCACGTCCGGTTGTGAGACAGCCCGGGATCAAACCAGGGTCTGCAGTGACTACCTTAGACCGCTGCGCCTCTCGGGAGCCCCTCTTTGTAATATCTGACCATAGTAGTTGGCCAGACAGCACAAACAGATCTGGGACCAGGCTAGAGTATGTCAAGGTGTAAACAATGCATGCACACTGGTAGGGAGTCGGAGAGGAGGCGTGCAGAGCGCGCATACCTTTGACTCGGGGGTATTTCCCCTGGCAGACTGTAGACATGGTATACTGGTACATATGTGGAGGCTGGAGGGAAACAGAAGCCAGGAGACAAGAGGTCAACACGAAGCTACAAGCCGCATTGGCTTGTAGCTTCGTGTTGGGATTTAGCTCCGCATTGGGATTTAGGCCATTTTAACATGAACTCGTACTAGATCCTAAAATGCGCTCAAACAATAGCGGGACACTGTATATAGTCACACACTACATCACCACTGGTGAAACTCAAGTATAGCATTGACTATAATTAAGCAATAAGGAATAAGGTGGTGTGGTATATGGACAATATACCACGGCTAAGGGCAGTTCTTATGCACGACTCAACGTGGAGTGCCTGGATACCACCCTTAGCCGTGGTATATTGGCCATATATCATAAACACCCAAGGTGCCTTATTGCGATTATAAACTGGTTACCAATGTCATTACAGCATTACAAATTAATGTTTTGTCATACCCGTAGTATACGGTCTGATATACCACGGCTGTCAGCCGATCAGCATTTGGGGCTCGAACCACAGTTTATAGTCAAGTATATATTACCAATAATCCCAAAGCCTCGCATTCATACAAACAAGGGGAGCAGTATTTGATGGGAAAACAGAATGTCCCACAGCGTGCAGTCAATTCAATCACAGTGTCAGAAGTGTGTGTGCGTTACCTGTACAGAGTGGATCTGGGAGATGTAGGAGAGGTAGGGGGCGTTGTAGATGGGACCCTGGCTGCCTGGGTGCTGCAGCACCACCGCAGGGCTGGGAGGGGGTGGCCGGGGGGGCGTGGGTGAAGGGTTGGGCTTCGTCTGCAGACACAGAGGGAAGGGGAAGAATCATTTATATTTGTTTGGTAAGTAGATGTCTAGGCAGTGTTTGGTACACTCCAGGGTGAACTTTCCCATCGATACAGATAAGATCAGCTTCCCCTCCCCCAATCTAGGGATGGGCACGTTTATTTGAATATTCGATATCTCCCCAAAATGAATGACATTATTTGAATATTGAAATTAATTCAAATGCCCATCCCTACTCCAATCCTAAATCATTAGTGGGGAAAATGTAAAATGGACACAAAAATAAGTATCCACGGGCAACTTTACCCTACAACAGGGATGGGCAAATGTATTATTAAAAAAAGTTGAGTTAGAATTAGTAGAATACACACGGTGCAAATGTTTTTCTGTTGATTTTTGCGCAACAGCAATCTCTTATGTCAGACAGCTAGGTTTCCATCCAATACACAACAGATTTTCATGCAAAGTTTAAAATCTGCATAAAATATGCGCATTTTCCCACCGGAGATGTGTTTCCATCAAACGGACTTATTGCGAATAAAATTTGCGGTTAAAATCCCCATGTACCGAATAAAAAAATACAAGTTAAATGGTTTCCATCGCATTTTCAACTCTGATGGTTGTGTCACAAAAACAAATGTACCCACTCTGGTCTTGGCACGTGCGCTCTAGCCAACAGCTCGCAGATACAGTGCAGGTAGGCAACTAACAGTGGCTGTGAAAAAAGTATTTACCCTCTTTCTGATTCTCTATTTTTGTATATTTTTGACACTGAATGTTATCAGATCTTCAACCAAAACCGAATATGCAGTGTCGGGTCCATTTTATTTCTGCCGGAAACCTATCTCGTCCAAAAAGTTGATTCAAGTTTGCCAAAAGCACCTGGATGATCATCAAGACTCTTGGAAGAATGTTCTATGGACAGATGAGTCAAAAGTATAACGTTTTGGACGACATGGGTCCCATTATGCCTGGCGAAAACCAAACACTGCATTCCACAGTAAGAACCTTATACCAACGGTCAAGCGTGGTGGTGGTAGTGAGATGGTTTGGGGACGCTTTGCTGCCTCAGGACCTGGACGACTTGCCTTAAAAGAAGGAACCATGATTTCGGCTCTGTATCAGAGAATTCTACAGGAGAATGTCAGACCATCCGTCTGTGAGCTGAAGCTGAAGCGCAGCTGGGTCATGCAGCAAGACAACGATCCAAAACACACAATCAAGTCTCCCTAAAAATGGTTCAAAAGCAACAAATTTGAAATTTTAGAATGGCCCCGTCATAGTCCAGACCTAATCCCAATTGAGATAATGTGGCAGGACTTGAAACGAGCAGTTCATGCTTGAAAACCCACACATGTCGCCGAGTTAAAGCAGTTCTGCATGCCATAGTGGGCCAAAATTCCTCCACGGCGATGTGAGACTGATCAACAACTGAGAGGAAAGCATTTGGTTGGAGTCATTGCAGCTAAATGTGGCGCAACCAGTTAATGAGTGTAAAGGTGCAATTACTTTTTCACACAGGGGAATTGAATGGTGCAGACGTGTTAAATACATAAATAAAGTCTCCATTTTTTGGTTTATTTGTAAATTCAGGTTCCCTTTATCTAATATTAGGATCTGGTTGAAGAGCTGATAACATTCAGTATAATTTTTTTTTCAAAACTAGAGAAACTTAGAAAGGGAGCAAATACTTTTTCACAGGACTGTACATTATGAGATAATTATGGATAAGAGTGATATTCTTGTTATTTGTCAAACGGCAGCGAAGCGTCGATCATCATGTCACAGAAATAGGACCCTAGATATTTTATTGGAAAGAAACATCATCACATGCAATTTCACCACCCTGTGAAGTTCATCATAACTTATTTCATCTGTGGCCTAATACACTGCATGGCTTTCCAAGTCGTAGTGGGAGAATCACACGACATATCATCTGCGTGACTCCAAGTCGACTTCAATATGGCGGTTATCATCTCAATATTATATCAATATAAAAGGAATTTCCATCACAATCTCGCATAATTTATTTTACTGGACACAAAAAAAAGAGCCCACCAGGTCGAACGAACAAATTGTCCGTCTGCATTTATCAAATTGTACCGGCATATCCTTTTTCCATCCACATGAAGTGGTTAGATAGAAACCTGGTTAGACACTCAAAAAATGCAAAACACTTAGGGTTCTCAAAAAAAACGTCTGACTGCATGTGTGGGTACGCGGAGCCACTGCGGCCCCTCATAATGAGTTTTTGTGGCCTTCCCTCCCGCCTTCCCTCCCTCTTCTTGACATGTCATTACACCTTCTTGCTTACCAGAGTGAGCGCGATTTTGTTTGGGTTGAACTCTTTGGCGTTGGGATTCAGAGTTGACTTCCTGACTTGACTGAGAGTGAGAGAGAGAGAACACTGTTAGTACTGTATACACAATGATATCCACTGCTCTGTAACCAAATCCATCTATAAACCAGAAAGTAGTGCTGGGCGATGTGCTTTTTGAGGTAGGTTCAGTTTAGATTTTCTTTTTTTTAATGATCCCGGTTATCGATTGAGGTTTAGATCATTTTAAACATAAAATGCATGTAGTATGTCAGTTGAATGCTTTAACAGAATGAAACTATTATTAAAAGTCCCATGATGGTAGTGACTGCCCATTACTGCTTCAATAAAATATTTCTCATTTCTATAGAGCTGCTGTCCATGTATACTTATGACCGCTAAATACCAACTATCAATCACTTAGATTATGTATTTTCAGGGAGGGATACCTCGTGGGGCAACTGCTCTTTATCCCTCCCGATCGCAAGTCTTCTTTCTCTTCTCTCCATTTCAGTGTCTTGACAAGTAGACGCGCAATGGATTATGGTCATTGGCTAAACTATGTTGAATTTTGGCCTGTTGGGGACTACAACTCCACACTACATTGCACAGTTTGGGCTTGATCTGATTCATCTCTAGATAAACTGCATGTTGAGCTCACAGAAGAAAAAAAAAAACGAACTAAATTGAATTCTAATAATTGAACCGACTTTGGTCAATTCGTTTAAAAAAATAATTTAAAAAATAACTGACATTTTGGTTAATCGCTCAGCAGTACCAGAAAGAATTCTCCTTTCAGTCTTCAGCAAAACTCACTCAATCACACCCTCCACTCGCTCTGCCTTCTTCTGTCTGGACTCCTCACTTCCTGGGGTCCTGGCTGACTGGGATTGTCCTGGCAATTGCCTGTCTGAAATGGGGCTGGCGGTGGTAGCGGCTGCGCTGGAACTGGGCTCCTTGGCGGGGTCCCCTGAGGGGGAAGCGGAGGGCTGGGAAGTACTTTGGGGGGCGAGGGTCTGTTTGGAGTCTGAGGTGGCGGGGCTGGGGTACGAGGGGAAGGACTTGGCCGTGTCAGAGGGAGATACCGCTGCAGCACTGGAGCCACATCCGCTGGGCTGAAGCTGAGGAGAATCACATCAAATCAATCTTTATTTATATAGCCAATTCATACAAAGCAAGTGCAACCAAATGCACTCTATGCCAAAAAGAAAGAAACAAGAAGGACTTGCATTTCTAAAAATACATTTCCAAGTTAATTTACAAACACATGTTTAAAAGGGTTTAACAGTAGAAATGGGTTATAAACTAGAAATGTGAGTAATTTATTTCTGACTACTTAAAAAAGTGAATAAACTCAGCAAAAAAGGAAATGTCCTCTCACTGTCAACTGTGCTTATTTTCAGCAAACTTACCAACTACCAACTGAGCTATTCTGTAGCTCAGTTGGTAGAGCATGGCACTTGTAACGCCAGGGTAGTGGGTTCGATCCCCGGGACCACCCATACGTAGAATGTATGCACACATGACTGTAAGTCGCTTTGGATAAAAGCGTCTGCTAAATGGCATATATTATTATTATTATATTATTATTATTATGAACATAACAAGATTCAACAACAGACAAACTGAACAAGTTCCACAGACTAACAGAAATGGAATAATGTGTCCCTGAACAAAGGGGGGGGCCAAAATCAAAAGTCGGTGTCTGGTGTGGCCACCAGCTGCATTAAGTACTGCAGTGCATCTCCTCCTCATGGACAGCACCAGATTTGTCAGTTCTTGCTGTGAGATGGTGGAAGAGTGGGGTAACAAGGCAACTGCAGGTTCCCGGACATTTCTGGGGGCCATGGTAGAACCCTGACATTCCTGTCTTGCAGGAACTCACGCACAGAACGACCTGTATGGCTGGTGGCACTGTCATGCTAGAGGGTCATGTAAGGATGAGCCTGCAGGAAGGGTACCACATGAGGGAGGAGGATGTCTTCTCTGTAACGCACAGCGTTGCGATTGCCTGCAATGACAACAAGCTCAGTCCGATGATGCTGTGACACACCGTCCCAGACCATGACAGACCCTCCACCTCCAAATCGATCCTGCTCCAGAGTACAGGCCTCGGTGTAACGCTCATTCCTTCGACGATAAACGAGACTCCGAACATCACCCCTAGTGAGACCACGACTCGTCAGTGAAGAGCACTTTTTGCCAGTCCTGTCTGGTCCAGCGACGGTGGGTTTGTGCCCATAAGCAACGTTGTTGACGGTGATGTCTGGTGAGGACCTGCCTTAGAACAAGCCCTCAGTCCAGCCTTTCTCAGCCTATTGCGGACAGTCTGAGCACTGATGGAGGGATTGTGCGTTCCTGGTGTAACTCTGGCAGATGTTGTTGTCATCCTGTACCTGTCCCGCTGGTGTGATGTCCGGATGTACCGATCCTGTGCAGGTGTTCTGCACAGTGGTCTGCCACTGTGTGGACGATCAGCTGTCCATCCTGTCTCCCTTTCTTAGGCGTCTCACAGTATGGACATTGAAATGCATTGCCCTGGACACATCTTCAGTCCTCATGCCTCCTGCAGCATGCATAAGGCACGTTCATGCAGATGAGCAGGGACCCTCCTGGGCATCTTTCTTTTGGTGTTTTTCAGAGTCAGTAGAAAGGCCTCTTTGGCGTCCTAAGTTTTCATAACTGTGACCTTAATTGCCTACCGTCTGTAAGCTGTTAGTGTCTTAACGACCGTTCCACAGGTGCATGTTCATTAACTGTTTATGGTTCATTGAACAAGCATGGGAAACAGTGTTTAAACCCTTTACAATGAAGATCTGTGAAGTTATTTGGATTTTTATGAATTACCTTTGAAAGACAGGGTCCTGAAAACGGGAGGTTTCTTTTTTTGCTGAGTTTATCTGTCCAACTTGGTCCTGCTTCTTGAAATACCACCAGCCCAGGACTTGACAGAACAATTATTTTCACCAAGAGAATTTAGACTCAGAGGTAATTGCAGATTTCTCGTTCACACATGGCTAAGGAGCAGCGACAGAAGTCTTACCCTGAATTCTTTGCCGAATTTCCGCAGCTCTTCAATTTGTGACCTTTGCTGAATGGAGGGAGCTGAGAGACAAGGGGGAGAGAAAGGATACAAAAAAGTTCTCTAGCAGGGGAGAATGTCATGTGGGTGTGTTTGACTGCACTTTTCTTTCAGACAGCACCTTATGGCAAACAAACGAATGCTTTTCGACAGGAATACTCTTCTCATCTGCGACAACAGCCAACTGACACACTAACATGCACACACTTTTTGAGGTGAGACCCCGCGACAGCACAGTTAAAAATAGGGAGTGGCCACCAGCCATCCTACCGACCAGAATATCTGCCGTCATTTTCGAACGGTGTCGACATGTTGAATCAGCGCAAAACAGTCCCCGCTCAACGACACCCAGCAGGTGCTTTAACCATTCATTGTCGAGGCGTGTCTGACCTCTAATACACACAAGCTCCCTCCCACAAACACACATTTCACAGACACACACCTTTACTCTTGCCATCTTCCATGGTGCCTGGACTCTCTGCTGATCGTTCTTTGGCAGCCATGCAGAGGATCTCGTTCACTGTAGAACAGACAGACAGAATGAGAGACAGAGATATATTTTTAAAAACACACAGGGGAACAATAAGCCACTGGAAAACCCCAACCACTTGAACAGATTCCCACAAAACACCTGTCTGGTTCTTGTACAGGTGACCCTGTCCTGATGACAGTTGGGGCCATTTTCATGACTTAATATAGACTCGATAAGCAAAGTGAAAACAAATGGAGACCGGAGATTTGCTTTCAGCCAAATGTATGAATGTTTGTTTTTATAAATACTTATTATCATGAGCAATTTCATTGTCGTCACGACTACTTCAACTACTTCAACTGAAAGAGCTGCAAAATCTGGACCCCTACAAATCAGCCGGGCTAGACAATTTGGACCCTTTCTTTCGAAAATGATCTGCAGAAATTGTTGCCACCCCTATTACTAGCCTGTTCAACCTCTCTTTCGTGTCGTCTGAGATTCCCAAAGATTGGAAAGCAGCAGCGGTCATCCCCCTCTTCAAAAGGGGGGGACACTCTTGACCCAAACTGCTACAGACCTATATCTATCCTACCATGCCTTTCTAAGGTCTTCGAAAGCCAAGTCAACAAACAGATTACCGACCATTTCGAATCTCACCATACCTTCTCTGCTATGCAATCTGGTTTCAGAGCTGGTCATGGGTGCACCTCAGCCACACTCAAGGTCCTGAACGATATCTTAACCGCCATCGATAAGAAACATTACTGTGCAGCTGTATTCATTGATCTGGCCAAGGCTTTCGACTCTGTCAATCACCACATCCTCATCGGCAGACTCGACAGCCTTGGTTTCTCAAATGATTGCCTCGCCTGGTTCACCAACTACTTCTCTGATAGTGTTCAGTGTGTCAAATCGGAGGGTCTGCTGTCCGGACCTCTGGCAGTCTCTATGGGGGTGCCACAGGGTTCAATTCTTGGACCGACTCTCTTCTCTGTATACATCAATGAGGTCACACTTGCTGCTGGTGAGTCTCTGATCCCCCTCTAAGCAGACGACACCATTCTGTATACTTCTGGCCCTTCTTTGGACAATGTGTTAACAACCCTCCAGGCAAGCTTCAATGCCATACAACTCTCCTTCCGTGGCCTCCAATTGCTCTTAAATACAAGTAAAACTAAATGCATGCTCTTCAACCGATCGCTACCTGCACCTACCCGCCTGTTCAACATCACTACTCTGGACGGCTCTGACTTAGAATACGTGGACAACTACAAATACTTAGGTGTCTGGTTAGACTGTAAACTCTCCTTCCAGACCCATATCAAAGTTAAATCTAGAATTGGCTTCCTATTTCGCAACAAAGAATCCTTCACTCATGCTGCCAAACATACCCTCGTAATTGACTATCCTACCAATCCTCGAGTTTGGCGATGTCATTTACAAAATAGCCTCCAATACCCTACTCAACAAATTGTATGCAGTCTATCACAGTGCAATACGTTTTGTCACCAAAGCCCTATATACTACCCACCATTGCGACCTGTACGCTCTTGTTGGCTGGCCCTCGCTTCATACTCGTCGCCAAACCCACTGACTCCATGTCATCTACATGACCCTGCTTGGTAAAGTCCCCCCTTATCTCAGCTCGCTGGTCACCATAGCATCTCCCACCTGTAGCACACGCTCCAGCAGGTATATCTCTCTAGTCACCCCCAAAACAAATTCTTTCTTTGGCCGCCTCTCCTTCCAGTTCTCTGCTGCCAATGACTGGAACGAACTACAAAAATCTCTGAAACTGGAAACACTTATCTCCCTCACTAGCTTTAAGCACCAACTGTCAGAGCAGCTCACAGATTACTGCACCTGTACATAGCCCACCTGTAATTTAGCCCAAACAACTACCTCTTTCCCTACTGTATTTAATTAATGTATTTATTTTGCTCCTTTGCACCCCATTATTTTTACTTCTACTTCGCACATTCTTCCATTGCAAATCTACCATTCCAGTGTTTTACTTGCTATATTGTATTTACTTTGCCACCATGTCCTTTTTTTGCCTTTACCTCCCTTATCTCACCTCATTTGCTCACATCGTATATAGACTTGTTTATACTGTATTATTGACTGTATGTTTGTTTTACTCCATGTGTAACTCTGTGTCGTTGTAGGTGTCGAACTGCTTTGCTATATCTTGGCCAGGTCGCAATTGTAAATGAGAACTTGTTCTCAACTTGCCTACCTGGTTAAATAAAGGTGAAATAAATAAATAAAACTACCACAGCCTGTCTCCACTTGTTTATAAATATAGTTTGTTGATTGTTGCCATTCTTCGTACCGTCGATGGGGAAGAGCGGGGCGAGGCCTGATGTTTTCTGGGAGGGCATGGAGACAGATGACGTGTCCAGGTACTGCAGCAAGTCCTGCGAGCCAGATTTCGGGGAGTGGGAGGCTGAGGGAGGACAAGACAGAACAGAGGTCAGAATGAAAGACAATGAGAAGTTATAAATGGTTAGCATTTTGGCTGTGTCTGAAATGGCACACTGCTCCCTTTAAAGAGCACCACTTTGTGCCATGGCACCCTAGTACCTATATAGGCCCAAAAGTAGTGCACTGTATACAGTTGAAGTCAAAAGTTTACATACACCTTAGCCAAATACATTTAAACTCAGTTTTTCACAATTCCTGACATTTAATCCGAGTAAAAAATCCCTGGTCTTAGGTCAGTTAGGATCAGCACTTTATTTTAAGAATGTGAAATGTCAGAATAATAGGAGAGAATTATTTATTTCAGCTTTCATTTCTTTCATCACATTCCCAGTGGGTCAGAAGTTTACATACACTCAGTTAGTATTTGGTAGCATTGCCTTTAAATTGTTTAACTTGGGTCAAACGTTTCGGGTAGCCTTCCACAAGCGTCCCACAATAAGTTGGGTCAATTCTGGCCAATTCCTCCTGACAGAGCTGGTGTAACGGAGTCAGGTTTGTAGGCCTCCTTGCTCGCACACGCTTTTTCAGTTCTGCCCACAAATTTCTATAGGATTGAGGTCACGGCTTTGTGATGGCCACTCCAATACCTTGACTTTGTTGTCCTTGAGCCATTTTGTCACAACTTTGGAAGTATGCTTGGGGTCATTGTTCATTTGGAAGACCCATTTGCAACCAAGCTTTAACTTTAACTGATGTCTTGAGATGTTGCTTCAATATATCCACATCATTTTCCAACCTCATGATGCCATCTATTTTGTGAAGTGCACCAGTCCTCCTGCGGTAAATCACCCCCATAACATGATGCTGCCACCCCAGTGCTTCATGGTTGGAATGGTGTTCTTCGGTTTGCAAGCCTCCCCCTTTTTCCTCCAAACATAACAATGATTATGGCCAAGCAGTTCTATTTTTGTTTCATCAGACCAGAGGACATTTCTCCAAAAAGTACGATCTTTGTCCCCATGTGCAGTTGCAAACCATAGTCTGGCTTTTTTATGGCAGTTTTGGAGCAGTGGCTTCTTCCTTGCTGGGCAGCCTTTCAGGTTATGTCAATATAGGACTCGTTTTACTGTGGATATAGATACGTTTGGTACCTGTTTCCTCCAGCATCTTCACAAGGTCCTTTGCTGTTGTTCTGGGATTGATTTGCACTTTTCGCACCAAAGTACGTTCATCTCAGGAGACAGAACAAGTATCCTTCCTGAGCGGTATGACGGCTGCGTGGTCCCATGGTGTTAATACTTGCGTACCTTTGTTTGTACAGATGAACGTGGTACCTTCAGGCATTTGGAAATTGCTCCCAAGGATGAACCAGACTTGTAGAGGTCTACAATTTTTCTCCACTTTGTGGAGTGGTTGAAAAACAAGTTAATGATTCCAACCTAAGTGTATGTAAACTTCAACTATATATAAGGAATAGTGTGCCATATCAGATGCATATGAAATGTGAGTTAGTAGTTAGTTTACTAACCAACATCTACCATTAGTAGCAATTCTCAATGGATTCATTGGACTTAAGTCTATGATGAGGCAGAATGTCTGTGTCTTGAGTTCTGGAGTGCGTCTTGAACAAGTGTGTAGACAAAGTGTGAGATAAAAGGCATAGTTGTATGTTAACCTGTGGACTGGGTGTGTGAGTTAGGTGTCCGGACCGGTCGGTTTGACTGGGCGGGTCTCTGTAATTTGGGAGACATCCTAGAAGACACTGAGGCAGGGAGAAAGAAGAGAGGAGGTTAAATTTCCCGACAATCAACTGGCAATATATTATTGTAAGCTTCACCTATTACTTTTCAAGACTGCACACAGTGCAAACTTAAGAAATAAGGCCCGATGAGGACACAGTTCTTAGCCGTGGTATATTGGCCATATATCACAAACCCCCGAGGTGCCTTATTGCGATTATAAACTGGTTACCAACGCAATTAGAGCAGTAAAAATAAATGTTTTGTCATACCCGTGGTATAGGGTCTAATATACCACGGTTGTCAGCCAATCAGCATTCGGGGCTCAAACCACCCAGTCTATAAAAACAAATAATTCATGACTGCCATGTACACTTTCTGGAGTAACACATCCACGTAGACACACAGATAACTCCCCGAACACACACAAACACACCCACTAATAACTTCACTCACCTCCGTTGACGGGCCTACCAGTGTCCGACGGAGACAGCGAGTTGGAATGGGGGGTGGGGGGACTAGCAGAAGAGGGGGCGGCGTTGGCCGAGGCCGGACCCCGGGGGAGGCAGGGCGTAGGGGCTGGCAGTGCCAGGGCTGCCCTGGGAGTGGTGGGGGAGTAACCTCGGCCAGAGAGGGGGCTGCTGCACTCCGAAGATGGGGGAGGGGGCTGGGGGCCACCAGTGGCCAAGGGCAGGTGAGGTTTGGGGGAGGAAGAGGAGGGAGGGGCTGAGCGGTAGCCGGCGCTCATGCGGTTGTGACCTTGTGGTCCGCCGCTTCCTCCTCCAGGGCCTCGCTCCGCCCGCTCGCGTTCTCCTCGCATGCTGCCCCCCGATGCGCCAATCTCCCTAGCTCGCTGGGGTAACGGAATGTATTTGCCTTCCCTAAAAGAGAGAGATAATGAAAGAAAGAATGGGGGGGGGGGATTCTGTAGATCATGTTTTCCCCAATCCATCCACTGCTGCCAAATACTTTCAGCATGATGAGGGGATGAGTTTGAGCAAGGTGAGGGGCAGAATCACTAATCTTGATCACATAATGAGTATTTAATTGGGATGCCAGTTGATTTGTAGACCAGCCATTCTACTCAGTCCGAATGAAATGTGGTCAATCTCAAATACACAAACCACTGAGCAGTAGCCAATAGTGACACCCCCCCCCCGCACACTAACCAAAGGACACATCCCAATTTTCCACCCTTCTCCCAAAGTGTGGACTTTTTTACTCACCATCATGTATTTAAAAACATGAAATCATTGGCTAGAAAGAGTTAATGTCCACCATTGTTGAATCCATGAAGTGCACACTTCTGGGAAAGGGTGGAGAATTGTGACATAGCCAAAGAATACAGCCTGACCGGAGCATTCACCTGCTGACTATGCTGGGGCTGTCGCAGCCTTTCTCCCTCTCCCTGGGGCTCCCCCCCCCGCGCTCGCCACTGCGCACCACTGCGTTGCACTTGTCCTCCTCGCTCTTGCCCTCCTCGTTCTCCAACGAGACGCGTTGGCGATACTGGGGGCTGGACTCGATCTCACTAGCCATGAGGGCGGCACGTGCCTCCCGCTGCCGGAAGCCCTCTGTGCTGCCCCTCTCCAGATGGACCCTGAGGGACATGGCGAGAGAAAAGGATAGAGAGATGGTGAAGATCAACACAATGCATAGATACATATATACAAACAATCATGTATGAAGATCAGATCTGGGTTCAAATACTTTTGTGTTTGCTCGAGTCTGCTTGGAGTGCCAGATGGGCGAGAATTGCAGTTTTGGGACTCCTCTATTGGATTATTAAGCCAGACATGCTCAAACAGGAACAGATTAAGTATTTCAAATTATCTTTCAAGTATTTCAAGCCCAGCTCTGATGGAGATTCAGGGGAATATTCTTTCAAAAGTTTGTCCTTTTGCTTAGACTGTTTAGGCCTTGAAGACTGTTTTTTTGTCTTGACATGGAGGTGGACTTACGTGTACATTGAGAGGCTGGAGTCGTAGGTAGACTCGACACCGAAGTTCACCTTATTGTAACGAAACATTTCGTTGGCATCCCAACCGTTGGCCTGAGAGAGGGCGAGAAAACTTTGTGTAAGTTGCCAGAGCCTGTGGCGATAAGCTCCAGGTTGTGTGTGTCAATGGAGGCTCCTCAGAGGAGGAAAGGGCGGACCATCCTTCTCAGTGAATTTCATAAAAATGTAAAAAGTGAAACTATACTAAATATAATCACAACGCCAAATAATTATAACACATTGTTTTGCAATGAAGGTCTACAGTAGCTTCAACAGAACTCTCTGGGGTAGCACCATGGTGTAGCTGGAGGACAACTAGTTTCCGTCCTCCTCTGGGTAAACTGACTTCAATACAAAATCTAGGAGGCTCATGGTTCTCACTCCCTTCCATAAACTTACACAATAATTATGACAACTTCGAGAGGATGTCCTCCAACCTATCAGAGCTCTTGCAGCATGAACTGACATCTTGTCTACCCAACCAAAGTAATCGAGAATTAATCTAGTACTGAAAGAATTAGCTACAGGTAGCTAGAACTGCAGAGCATAAAATGTGGTGGGTAGTTGACTAAAAGAGAAAGACAATAGTTGAAAAGTTTTGAACAAATTCATTTCTTGAAAAATGGAGAGAGAGAGAGCTAGCAATATTTCATTGTATTTAAAAAAAAGAATTGTACGTTCACTTGTTTAGCTAGCGAAGGCAGCTAGCTAGTCTACTCAAACACCTAGCTCAAACAGAGAGTGATACTATGAAAGCTCGCTGGCTATCCAACACTGGAACGCTTCCAAATCAAGGTAAGCTTTTGGTTTTATAAATGTATTGCCACCGGGGCCTGCCGGTGTAACTGCTAAACTGCTTGCTGTACTGCATGATTGCAGCGGGTTATAGTAGCTATGTGAACAACGATGTAGACAGTGTGTAGCGTTTATGGTATGAAGGTTTGGCTTGGGAAGGTTCTCTCACCTGGTCACGGATAGCTGCGAAGGGAAAAGGTGAGAGGAGGAGACCGCAAAGATGCGAGAAGGAAATATACAACGAGTAAAGTGATCATGCAGTTTGTATATGGCAGCTATGAAAGTGAACTGTGTTTGTGGGTGATCAGGGGTGTATTCATTTCGCTGATTGTGTTGAAAAATGTTTCTTAAACTGAACGTGGATAAACATACCTGAATTTATCCAATAGAAACTTTAATTTTCAACTGTTGGACTAATGATTACACCCTAGATCAGCTGGATGCAGGCAAGAATGTGCAAGGCGGTAGAGGGCGGGTCCCAACAGAGATCATTGCGGCGCTGACTGCATTTTTAATTCTGCGGGCTGGAGACAGATGACGCTGGGCAAAATTTTTTTTTGTTGTCCCTCAGATTATGTGGAAACTGTCATCTTTCTGCTTTGTATGCGTTAAACCAAATTTATGCTTGATCTGTAAATGAGGCCAAATCAAGCTCTGTACCGCATCACCGCGCACCTCTCAAATTGTGAAACAACGCAAAAGGCTCCGTATAGCTCTACATTGACATGATTGGATGACGTAGGTGGAGGAGGTATGTCCTGTATAAACACAAACTCACTTCCTTGACAACTTCATACAATAGCTCTGCTCCGCTAAGCGCAAGAAGTATTCAGGAGTTCACCTAGGGGTCATGATTGGGGCTGTACCAAATGATTGATGTATTAGAATAATTGATTATGCTTATGTTATATTAATAGAAGGGGAGGAGTTATAAGACCCCTCCCTCCTTACATTTATAGGGTCCCAGATTACAGATTAACAATATATATACAGTGGGGAGAACAAGTATTTGATACACTGCCGATTTTGCAGGTTTTCCTACTTAAAAAGCATGTAGAGGTCTGTAATTTTTATCATAGGTACACTTCAACTGCGAGAGACGGAATCTAAAACAAAAATCCAGAAAATCACATTGTATGATTTTTAAGTAATTAATTTGCATTTTATTGCATGACATAAGTATTTGATACATCAGAAAAACTTAATATTTGCTACAGAAAACTTTGTTTGCAATTACAGAGATCATACATTTCCTGATTAACCTGAAAGGCCGCTCAGCAAGGAAGAAGCCACTGCTCCAAAACCCGCCATAAAAAAACCAGACTAAGATTTGCAACTGCACATGGGGACAAATATTGTACTTTTTGGAGAAATGTCATCTGGTCTGACAAAACAAAAATAGAACTATTTGGCCATAATGACCATAGTTATGTTCGGAGGAAAAAGGGGGCGGCTTGCAAGCCGAAGAACACCATCCCAACTGTGAAGCACGGTGGTGGCAGCATAATGTTGTGGGGGTGCTTTGCTGCAGGAGGGACTGGTGCACTTCACAAAATAGATGGCATCATGAGGATGGAAAATTATGTGGATATATTGAAGCAACATCTCAAGACATCAGTCAGGAAGTTAAAGCTTGGTCACAAATGGGTCTTCCAAATGGACAATGACCCCAAGCATACTTCCAAAGTTGTGGCAAAATGGCTCAAGGTCAACAAAATCAAGGTATTGGAGTGGCCATCACAAAGCCCTGACCTCAACCCTATAAAAACTTTGTGGGCAGAACTGAAAAAGCATGTACGAGCAAGAAGGCCTACGAACCTGACTCAGTTACTTACATCAGCTCTGTCAGGAGGAATGGGCCAGAATTCACCCAACTTACTGTGGGAAGCTTGATGAAGGCTACCTGAAACGTTTGACCCAAGTTTAAATTGTCTAAGGCAATGCTACCAAATACTAATTGAGTGTATGTAAACTTCTGACCCACTGGGAATGTGATGAAAGAAATGAAAGCTGAAATAAATCTCTACTATTATTCTGACATTTCACATTCTTAAAATAAAGTGGTGATCCTCAGCTCACTGGTCACCATAGCAGCACCCACCCGTAGACAATTCCTCCTTTGGCCGCCTTTTCTCCCAGTTCTCTGCTGCCAATGACTGGAACGAATTGCAAACATCCCTGAAGCTGGAGACTCATATCTCCCTCACTAACCTGAAGCACCAGCTGTCAGAGCAGCTCACAGATCACTGCACCTGTACATAGCCCATCTGTAAATAGCCCATCCAACTACCTCATCCCCATACTGTAATGTATTTATTTTTGCTCCTTTGCACCCCAGTATCTCTACTTGCACATTCATCTTCTACACATCTATCACCCCAGTCTCCATCACTCAAGTGTTTAATTGCTAAATTGTAATTATTTCACCACTATGGCCTATTTATTGCCTTACCTCCCTTATCTTACCTCATTTGCACACACTTTATATATACTTTTTTTCTATTATGTTATTGACTGTATGTTTTGTTTATTCCATGTGTAACTCTGTTGTTTTTTGTGTCGCACTGCTTTGCTTTATCTTGGCCAGGCCACAGCTGTAAATGAGAACTTGTTCTCAACTAGCCTACCTGGTTAAATAAAGGTGAAATAAAAAAATAAGACCGGTAATTTGTACTAGGATTAAATGTCTGGAATTGTGAAAAACTGAGTTTAAATGAATTTGGCTAAGGTGTATGTAAACTTCTGACTTCAACTGTACTTCCTACATATGATTAGGCTATAGTTTACTACATTGCCTAGAAATAAATATGAATCACCCATATTTCTCTGTCTAAAAATCTTCCCACTACGAAAACGTAGGCTATAGAAAAAGCTCAAGAGAAAGGTCAAATCTCTCCAACTATGCTCTCTTAAACTACATTTAGCATATTGGCTGATATAGTCCAGTAAATACAGATAGCCTAATATAAATGGGCCACGTGAAAATCTCTAGTAAAGTTAACCTATTTCTTAAGTTATTTTTGTGCATTTGATATTGCCTATGGGGCGCAAAATTGCTGGGACCATGGCAGGCAAGTGAGCTGCGTCACATAGGCCTAAAATAATATTGCTGTTTGGGACCAGTTCTTGTGATAGCGGGTGGAAGTCGGACCCAAAGGCAGCAGGTGCGGGTGGGGTATGAAAAGCTGCGGGTGTTGGCGGGAGCGGGATGAAGATAGCACTCCCATGCAGACCTCTATAAGGCAGTATTGAATGTGTCACTGTCACCTTGCTTACTCTCGCTCTCGAGTGTGATCTTCATCCCGCCAACACCCGCAGCTTTTCATACCCATACCTGCTGCCTTTCAGTCCGACTTCCACCCGCTATCACAAGAACTGGTCCCAAACAGCAATATTATTTAAGGCCTATGTGACGCAGCTCACTTGCCCGCCATGGTCCCAGCAATTTTGTGCCCTATACGCAAACATTGCTGTGTGTGTGTGTGTGAGAGAGAGAGTGAGAGTGAGAGTGAGAGGCTAGGGTGAAGCAACCTCATGATGGGTATCGGGAAAATTTGAGTATCATATAGTAGCCTAAACCTATCAATGTTACATTGAGCTGGGTGAATGGAATATGAGTGCTAGTCATCCAATATGCTGAAATAGAAATAAGGCCCATAAATTGTTTTTAATCATCCTCCCTCATCTTAAAAAGGCACAGACCGCCACTGGTGTTTGTGTGTCAAAAAGAGTGATGGTGTGTGTGATTGTCAGAGTGAGTGAGCGAGTATAAGCGGTTGTATGTGTGCATACATATAAGCGTGTTAGACTCACAGCATCGTTCTCCAAATCGAAGGCCTCTCCGTTGCCATCTCCTCCCTCCCACCTCTGCAGCACCTTCTCTTTGTCTTCCCCGTTGACACGGGTCGAGCTGATGGACGTGTCTATGAACGTGTCTGCACATACAGGGTAGAGAAGCAACCATTATCCAAAAAGTCATGCGTGAGACAGAGAAGAGGTATATCTCTTAATCGGACCCATGAAATGTCCCCACAACGTGTGTGTGTATCGTAGGCAGACAACACATTACATTCTTACACAACATAACTATGACCCCATGCAAATTACCCTAACTTCTTATTAGTTTAGCACTCAGATGTCAACTTAGAATTTTGCCTTAAAGGAATAATTCACTCAAAATCCCCTTTATTTGTTTTGTTAGTACATTGTTGATACAGTCCCCAAAAGGTTTCGCATTACAGCAATCATGTTTTCAAGATATAGGACATTCAAAAAGCAAATTGCAACTTGCCACATGATCATGACGATGATGCGTTTTGCATCATCATGATGTGCCAAATTACAATTAGCTTTCTGAAAGTCTTATATATTTTAGATTTTAGAATATTCCGATTTTAGAATATTCACATAAACCTGTCACCAATTGGATGGAATCTTGATTGCTGACATGCAAAACATTTTCCATCCAATTGGTGACAGGTTTATGTGAATATTGTAAAATCTGAATAAGAAACAGAAGTTCAATGTGATTCCACTGCATTTTCTACTGATGGTTTGGTCACAAACTGTTGCGATAAATAGCATACTTGCCCAATTTGGTTTTGGCGCATGCTCTATAGACAACAGTTCGCTGATAAAGTGGAGGGGCAAGTTTATGATGATGATATGGATAAACGCAAGATCATTTTTCTTTGATCATTGGCAGTCAAGGACCAATCATCATGTCACCAGCATCATTCAAACAATACCCGACCCTCAATATTTATTTCCATGGCGCTCATCACCGTGCACTTAACCGTCCTTTCTGATGATGTTATGAAACAAGTTGAGGTTCATCCTATCTTATTCTACATAACTATGCTGTTCCACATCGAGGTGGTGGTAGAAGTAGTGAAACGTAACATATCATTGTGTGATTCCAAGTTTAGTGCGACATGATTGTTTTTATATCAATATTTGCATATAAAAGTGTGTCCACCGCAATCGTCGCATAAACTACTTCACCGCCACAAAAGTATCCAATCTTGTCTAGCGTATTTTGTTTCGTCGACATCAGGGCATTTTACTGACAAATGTCCTTGTTCCATCAGGCCTGTCGTGACTTTTTATATGAAATAGTTGGATGGAAACCTGGTTAATGTAACCATCGACAATGACCTACAAATCCATTAAACCACTCGTCCCTTACCGGACAATGCAGACAATTTACACGTTGATCAAACACTAACCCATAACACATTCCTCCCTCCGTCCAACCCTCCCGATCCCATTTCTCCCTAGCTGTCTCAATTGATTCAAAGTTCATCCTTCTTCCTCTGCAATTGCAAAGTGAAAACAATATGATGGAAGATCATCATTAGGTTGGCTTTCACCTGGTATGTTCTTATAGATTAGTGAAGCTGAAAGAGAGGTGAGGGGGTGACAGATTTTATACAATTGAGAGAAAGCACTCATCTGTACCTCTGGTGGCATAGTTTAGGTCCACGTCTCGGCAGGTCATGGTGACCACATCGTAAGAGCTGAAGACCATGGTGTCGGTGATGTCCTCCCTCCGCGGCAGGGCGGGCCTCTCGTCTTCGCCTCGCTTGTGGACTGCGTCCACTGCCAGCTCACACTGCAGACAGAAGAACATTTAAGTCAAAGGGAAGTAGGGCTGACCCCAACAAAAAATACCTTAAATCGACCAAAGGTCATCTGTTCTTTCGACAAATTGATTGGTTTACATTTAAAAAAGTGTATTTTTCCATATGTAGACACCCCCTGTGTGTTAAAATAAATCAACTACACACAAAATATATATACAGCACCAATCAAAAGCTTGGACACCTACTCATTCCAGGGTTTAGCTCTATTTTTAGTATTTTCTACATAATAAATAATAATAATGAAGACATCAAAACTTAGAAATAACACACATGGAATCATGTTCTTCAAAGTAGCCACCCTTTGCCATAATGACAACTTTGCACACTCTTGGCATTCTCTCAACCAGCTTCACCTGGAAACTGTTCCAACAGTCTTAAAGGAGTTCCCTCATATGTTTGGACACACTTACTCATTCAAGGGTTCAGGCCTGTCGTGACTTTTTATATGAAATAGTTGGATGGAAACCTGGTTAATGTAACCATCGACAATGACCTACAAATCGATTAAACCACTCGTCCCTTGTGAGTTTTGGTTGCGGGCCGTGTCAGTGGCACTGTTTTGTCCTCAAAGCGGGCAAAAAAGTTATTTAGTCTGCCTGGGAGCAAGACATCCTGGTCTGTGACAGGGCTGGTTTTCTTTTTGTAATCCGTGATTGACTGTAGACCCTGCCACATACCTCGTGTCTGAGCCGTTGAATTGCGACTCTTCTTTGTCTCTATACTGACGCTTAGCTTGTTTGATTGCCTTGCGGAGGGAATAGCTACACTGTTTGTATTCGGTCATGTTTCCAGTCACTTTGCCCTGGTTAAAAGCAGTGGTTCGCGCTTTCAGTTTCACGCGAATGCTGCCATCAAATCCACGGTTTCTGGTTTGGGAATGTTTTAATCGTTGCTATGGGAACGACATCTTCAATGCACGTTCTAATGAACTCGCTCACCGAATCAGCGTATTCGTCAATGTTGTTGTTGGACGCCGTGCAGAACATATCCCAGTCCACGTGTTGGAAGCAGTCTTGGAGCGTGGAATCAGATTGGTCGGACCAGCGTTGAACAGACCTCAGCGTGGGAGCTTCTTGTTTTAGCTTCTGTCTGTAGGCAGGGAGCAACAAAATGGAGTCGTGGTCAGCTTTTCCAAAAGGATGTCGGGCGAGGGCCTTATATGCGTTGCGGAAGTTAGAATAGCAATGATCCAAGGTTTTACCAGCCCTGGTTGCACAATCGATATGCTGATACAATTTGGGAGTCTTGTTTTCAGATTAGCCTTGTTAAAATCCCCAGCTACAATGAATGCAGCCTCAGGATGTGTGGTTTCCAGTTTGCAAAGAGTCAAATAAAGTTAGTTCAGAGCCATCGATGTGTCTGCTTGGGGGGGGGGGGGTATATACGGCTGTGATTATAATCGAAGAGATTTCCCTTGGTAGATAATGCGGTCGACATTTGATTGTGAGGAATTCTAAATCAGTTGAACAGAAGGACTTGAGCTCCTGTATGTTGTTGTGACCACACCACGTCTGGTTAACCATAAGGCATACGCCCCCGCCCCTCTTCTTACCAGAAAGATGTCAGTTTCTGTCAGCGCGATGCGTGAAGAAACCAGCAGGCTGCTCCGATTCTGTTAGCGTCTCTCGAGTGAGCCATATTTCCATGAAGCAAAGAACGTTACAGTCTCTGATGTCCCTCTGGAATGCTACCCTAGCTCGGATTTCATCAACCTTGTCAAGAGACTGGACTTTGGCGAGAAGTATGCTAGGGAGTGGTGCGCGATGTGCCAGTCTCCGGAGCCTGACCAGAAGACCGCTTCGTTTCCCTCTTTTACGACGTCTTTGTTTTGGGTTGCAGGCTGGGATCCAATCCGTCGTCCTGGGTGAAAGGCAGAACACAGGATCCGCTTCGGGAAAGTCATATTCCTGGTCATACTGATGGTGAGTTGACGTTGCTCTTAAATTCAATAGTTCTCCCCGTCTGTATGTAATGAAACCTAAGATGACCTGGGGTACCAATGTAAGAAATAACAGGTAAAAAAATGTTTTTTAAATGTATAGTTTCCTAGGAACGCGCAGCGAGGCGGCCATCTCTGTCGGCGCCGGAAGTACACGGATCAGTCGTCCTGGTCCCTTTGCAGAAAAACAGCCCCAAAGCATGATGTTTCCACATCCCATGCTTCACAGTAGGGATGGTGTTCTTTGGATGCAACTCAGCATTCTTTGTCCTCCAAACACAACGAGTTGAGTTTTTACCAAAAAGTTATATTTTGGTTTCATCTGACATTCTCCCAATCTTCTTCTGGATCATCCAAATGCTCTCTAGCAAACTTCAGACGGGCCTGGACATGTACTGGCTTAAGCAGGGGGACACGTCTGGCACTGCAGGATTTGAGTTCCTGGCAGCGTAGTGTGTTACTGATGATAGGCTTTGTTACTTTTGCTCACCGTTCTTGTGATAATTTTGACCCCACGGGGTGAGATCTTGCGTGGAGCCCCAGATCAAGGGAGATTATCAGTGGTCTTGTATGTCTTACATTTCCTAATAATTGCTCCCACAGTTGATTTCTTAAAACCAAGCTGCTTACCTATTGCAGATTCAGTCTTCCCAGCCTGGTGCAGGTCTACAATTTTGTTTCTGGTGTCCTTTGACAGCTCTTTGTTCTTGGCCATAGTGGAGTTTGGAGTGTGACTGTTTGAGGTTGTGGACAGGTGTCTTTTATACTGATAACAAGTTCAAACAGGTGCCAATAATACAGGTAAACGAGTGGAGGACAGAGGAGCCTCTTAAAGAAGAAGTTACAGGTCTGTGAGAGCCAGAAATCTTGCTTGTTTGTGTGATTTTCTGGATTTGTTTTTCTCATTTTGTCTGTCATAGTTGAAGTGTACCTATGATGAAAATGACAGGCCTCTCTCATATTTTTATTTGTATTTTTTAAACTCTGTTTATTAAGTTTTACACACACACACACACACACACAACAAAGCAATATAAATAAAATACTCAACTAGAAAAAAAATACAAACACATTTTTTTTTTTAAATAGCTTTAAAGATACCATACATTTGACAAGTTAAACACACCAGGCAGAAGGCTACAGAGGTTAAAAGGGCAATCTATAGTACAGGGACAGAGCCTGTAAACAGTCAAGGGATAAGGGTGGAGAAATGCAACCACTCACAGACAGTCATGGCCACAGACCGACCATCCACTGGACCAAAAATAAAGTTTACAATGCTAAAAAATAGAAAGATTATTCATGTAGGCATGAACAAAATGTAAAAAATAACTGGGAAAATCAAGCTCACACTTCAGTCTCTGCCCGGGAAAGATGAACAAGGCATCCGCGGATCACAATCAATAAGCACATGGACCTTAATGTCCCCCCCAGCAAAATCACAGAGAGAAGCTCCTCCAACCCTTAAGTCACAGAGGGGTCAAATACAGACTTATTTTAGTTTTAATTGGAATGCCATCAGAGGATGGACTGTTTAAAGTAAGACCGGAATGGAGCCCAAGCCTCAAACAGTTTGGGGTTCCCATGTGAATTGAATTGATTTTTTTCTAGTTTCAGAGAGCACAACACATCCCTCACCCAATATTTATAAGATGGGGGAGCTGCCATCTTCCAGTTCTGTAGTATTAGCCGTCTAGCTAAAAGAGTTGTATAAGCAACAGTGTCCGACTGGATTCTTGATAGGGGGTACCCATGGGCAGTACTCCAAAAAGGGCTCTAAGGGGAGACGGATCTATAACAGTGTCATATATATCAGAGAAACATTTAAATATTCATTTCCAGAAACCTGACAGTTTATGACAGCCCCAAAACATATGCAACAGTGTAGCTGGTTCCACTTTATATCTGACACAGGTAGGATCAAAATCAGAGAATATTCTTCCAAGTTTGGCGCCCGACCAGTGGATACGGTGAACCACCTTGAATTGAATGAGGCTATGTCTAGTGCTAAAAGAGGACGAGTGCACCCTGTGCAGCACAGATTCCCAGGCGTCTTCCCCAAGTTCCTCCCCAAATCCTTTTCCCATCGAGTCTTTAAAGGCACCAAAGAAGGGTTCTGTAAGTCATGAATGATTGCATATACATCTGAAATTGTGCCCCTAGGAAGCTTGTTCAACTCCAAGATGCTCTCTATAGCTGTGTTCGCAGGCCTATTGGGAAATCCATGTGTGTTAGCTCTGACAAAGTTTCTAGTCTGGAGATAAAAAGGTGGGTTTGGCGGAAAAAGTGGGATTGGGGGAGATTGAACTTTTCCTGCAGCTGAGAAAAAGAGGCAAATGTATCATCAAAGAATAATTGGGCTAGCGAGGAGAGGCCTAGTGAGTGCCAAATGCCAAATCATTCAAAGATGGAGGATATAAAATGTTTTGATTGATTGGGCCTGATAGAGAAAGCCTCGGAGGCTAAAGGCTAAACGGAACCGATTCCAAATTTTAAGAGACTGCTTTACAATTGGGTTGACACACCTTTTGCCTAGGGACACTGGGAGAGACGAGCACAACACAGAGGAAAGTGCTGCAGGTTTACACGATTCAGACTCCATCTGGACCCAGAGTGGTCTAGGGCCAGTAGGATCAGTCTGCAGCCAGTACAGAATGGCTCTGAAATTTGCAGCCCAGTAGTATGTCTGAAAATTTGGTAGAGCTAAACCCCCCAATGATCTAGGCTTCTGTAAATGTTTTCTACCAATCCGTGGTACCTTGCCATCCCAAATAAAATGCATGAATGTTTGATCCAGTGAAATAAAATAAAAATTTGGAATCAAAATGGGTAAACATTGAAATAAATATAAACATTTGGGCAACACATTCATTTTAATGACATTAATCCTTCCGATAAGAGAAAGGGGTAGCGAATTCCAAAAAGTAAAAGATTGTTTCAAGCGGTCTGCTTGAGCAACAAAGTTTTCCTGAAACAAATTTGAATATTTCCTCATCACTTTTACTCCCAAGTAGGTGAATTGATCCCGGACAATCCTAAACTGAGAACTTGTAAAAGAGCACTTTAAAGCAGCCTTGTTTACCGGAAAAAGCTCACTCTTGCCTAGATTCAGCTTGCACCCTGAGATTGATCCAAACTTTTTAAGAACAGATAGGGCACGTGGCAATGAGGTATCGGGGTTGGAGATAAACAAAAGGAGGTCATCAGCATATAGCGAGACTTTCTGCTCCCAGCCCACCCTGATTATACCTTGAATGGCATCATTAGAGCGTAGTGCAATGGCGAGAGGCTCGATTGCCAAAGCAAACAACAAGGGGGAGAGTGGACAACCATGTCTGGATCCGCGGTGCAAGGGAAAATAGTCAGAGGACAAGTTATTAGACCGTACCGAAGCCATGGGGAAAAAATAAAGAATCTTTATCCACGCATTGAATTTGGGGCCAAAGCCAAATCTATAAAGGGCAGCTGTTAGGTAATCCCACTCAACGCGGTCAAGCGCTTTTTCGGCATCAAGTGAGACCACCACCTCCAGGTCCTCCGACGCTGGGGAGTACAGTATATTCATAAGGCACCTAATATTGAAAAATAAATGCCTATTTCTCACAAAGCCAATCTGGTCAGAGTGTATTACTTGGTGCAGCAAGCCTTCCATACGGATGGCTAAAAGCTTAGCTAGGATTTTGTAATCACAGTTTAAAAGCGAGATTGGGCGATAGACCCCCTGGAATGTGGATCCTTTGTTTTTCTTTAGTAGTAATGAAATTGAAGCCTGATAAAGACTAGGCGGTAGCTTTGAAGTATTAAGAAACTCTGCAAATAGTCGAGACAAGAATGGGCAAAGCAGACCAGAAAACGTCCTGTAAAAATCGGTTGGAAAACCGTCCGGACCCGGTGATTTACCACTTTTCATTACGGACACTGCTGTTGCAATCTCCTCAAGCGTAAATTCTTCTTCTAGACAGTCATGGGAGTCTGTATCAATTGAAGGAATATTCAAGCCATTAAAGAAGGAGTCAATCAGCAAGGGGTCTTGAGGGGATTCAGAGGTGTATAGCGCAGAGTAAAATTGTTTAAATTGATTATTGATCTCTTTATGTATAACTGTGGTGGCACCAGACGGGGTCCTTATTTGTGGGATTAAACGTGAGGCCTCAGATTTACGGATCTGATGCGCAAGGAGTTTACTAGCCTTGTCGCCTTGTTCATAGACTTTGTATCGAGCTCGCAAGAGTAACTGTTTAACTTGCCTGGTAGAAAGCTCATCAAATTCAGATTGGAGTAGTTGGCGCTCTTTATGCAGATCAGAGGAAGGATCCGTAGCATATTTCTCATCCAATGTGGCTATGGACTCGCTCAGGTCCCGAAGTCGCTGGGAGCGAACACTGTTTTGGTTGGCTGTATAAGAAATAATTTGGCCACGTAGGTATGCTTTGAGAGACTCCCATATGGTAGAGCAGGACATACCTGGTGTTGAATTAGTTTCTAGGAATAAGGTGATTTCAGAAGAAATTCAATTGACAAACTCCTTATCTGAGAGTAAAATGGGGTTGAGACACCATTGATAACACATAGGAGGTCGCTGGGGAAACTCTAGTTCAAGCACTAATGGTGAATGGTCAGAGATAACAATACTCTCGTAAGTACACTGCCGAAGGTTAGGCAGAAGTGTTTTGTCCAAAAAGAAGTAATCAATCCGGGAGTAGGTTTAATGAACATGAGAATTGTCCTTCTGTAGCTCAGTTGGTAGAGCATGGCGCTTGTAACGCCAGGGTAGTGGGTTCGATTCCCGGGACCACCCATACGTAGAATGTATGCACACATGACTGTAAGTCGCTTTGGATAAAAGCGTCTGCTAAATGGCATATATTATATATTAATAAAAGGAATACTGTAGGATGTAGGAAACGCCAGGCCTCAAACATAGGATATTTCTGAAGAAAGGATTGAATAAGTAGGGCACATTTAGATGGGCCTGTATTTGTTTGTGAGCACTTGTCAAGAACTGGGGACATTTTACAGTTGAAATCCCCCCCTAAAATCAACAAATGAGAATCTAAATTGGGAATAGCAGACAGAAAGGAAGAAATGAAACTTGTGTCATCCCAATTGGGAGCATAAACACTAGCCAAAACAAGAGGGGTAGAAAACAGTTCACCGGTTACTATGATGTATCGTCCCTTAGGATCAGCAATAACCTCAGAAGCTACAAAGGGAGTAGCTTTATCAACCAGAATAGCAGCACCTCTTGATTTACTATGAAAGTTTGAGTGGAACACTTGACCAACCCAGTCCTTACGCATCCTAAAATGCTCACCAGTCCTCAAGTGAGTCTCATGTAGAAATGCAATATTTGCATTCAAACCCTTTAAGTGTGTCAACACCCTTTTACGCTTCACTGGGTTATTAACCCCTTTGGTGTTCCATGAAATGTACTTGATCGCATTATTTCGGCCCCTCTGGGCATTCCCATTATTCAACCCTGTCATTAGAGCATAGAATGGAAAAGCAATGAGCGCCCAAAACCCCCAGAATAACTTGTCTCGGAGTAATAATGTACGGTGGTAAATGTTTGGGAAAAGTACAGGAAAAAAAACTAAAAAAGACAGAATGACAACATTAGAACTGAACAATTCAACCTGCCCCCCCACCCCCTCCCCCCATCCCAGACAATACCTCCCCAAACGAGGTACAAGCCTAAATAGAACATGTTCTCTTCGCACAGTATGTCTGTGAGAGTGCGGTCTTAAACCCAAACCCACAGTCCCGCTCTTTAAAGTTGCGTTTTGTCAGTGGCTCAAGCAGCAAAAAGAAAGATTTGTTTGTATTTTTTTCAAATAAAAAAACGCGAATCCCTTGTGCAAATGGAATGACAAAAGCACCACTTGTAGATGTATATAATTGTATTCCCAGTCTTATAACAGGCATTGAGAGAAAATAAATAAAATGTATAAAGGCTCTCAGCCAAAAATCTAATTTGAAGTAAGAAAATCGTAGTAAGACAATCAAAAATAATAGTAATTATAATAGTAGTCTAGTTGACGCTGAGACAGCTTTACAACCAATACCAAAAATCTATGTGTGCGCAACGTTGAACGTTTGCAGGGCATAAATGACGCTAAAAACTTTAAAAATTAAAGCGAGACCCCAAAAACCGTGTAGCCTCGGGAGACATTTACTGTTTACTGGGTCAATGCAAATAGATGCAGTAAACAAATAACCAAAAATATTTTGAGTCACTGAGACACTGTGTAAACAAACTAAATAGGTGAGCGAGCCAGCCTAGAAACACAGGAGTTAAGTAAAACCTTAATACAATTAAAATTAAAATGACTGAATGCTTGTAAGGCACACACACTAGATGATCAAACATTAGATCACATCAAATAAGCCTGAATAGATTCGCCAACTATACAAGACTAGCCTGTTATATCTAAACACAATTGTACCACAGGTGGGTTACTTACTATCCACAGTTCGCAAGCAACAGTTGCTGAACTGTGAGCATGTTCAAGACTTATTGATGAGACGTTGAATATGGGCCATAGCCTCATCCGGAGATTCAAATGTGTAGTCTTTACCCTCATGAGATATCCATAAATGGGCCGGGAATCGCAGTCCATACTTCACACTTGGATGGTCCCGAAGTACTCGTTTGGCCTGTCTGAAAGCTGCGCGCTGCCTGGAAACAGTGGGGGAGTAGTTCTGGTAGATGGAGAAGCTCTGTCCTTGAAAGCTCAGAGTGGTATTGCGGGCTCGTCGGAGGATCTCCATCTTCTCATGAAAAAAGTGCACTCGAAGAAGTAAGTCACGGGGCCTCTCCCCATCCCAGGGCTTTGGGCGCAGCGACCGGTGGGCTCGATCAATCAGGGGCTTTTCATCTAAGGCAAGAACATCCTTCAGCATCCCTGAAACGAAATCCGTGGCGAGATGCATTTCCGCTGACTCTGGGACCGATACAAGTCTCAGATTATTGCGGCGAGAGAATCCCTCTAAACTCACACAGCTCTCCTTCACCTTTTTCAAATCCGCAGCTAGGTGTTTAACTTCAGCCTCCAGGGATGTAGTTAAGTCGGAGACATTAGTAGCGGAGGTCTCCAGTGCTGCAATCGTTGTAGTGTGTGACACAGTTGTTGTTTTGAGTAATGTGATTGCTGGCACAGTCTCCTTCCGCAGGATGGTTAAATCTGCTTTTAAAGTATCAGAAACCTCCTGTATTCTGGCCTCAATCGTAGCAACCACCTGTGTTTTCATTTCAACTATCTCAGAGCGTAGTAGGTTGATGGCCTCGAGAATGTTCAAGAGAGCCGTGCATTGCGGCCTCGCAATGGATTAGTCCACTGAGACAGGCCTGAATCGGAAAGGTGTCTCGTTTGTCATGAAAAAAATACATCTGTAAATCTATTTGCGATTGCTCAACTAAAATAATCTTGGTCGACCAACAGCCTATCTACCAAACAATTGACCAGTCGACTAAATGGGGTCAGCCCTATATGGAAGACAACCTTCTTTAGGCCGTAAAGACTAGTAGAGACATCAGAGCCTCGAACACAAACCGTGGTCCCTGGTCAAGAACTACACAGTGTGGTTTGGATCTTAGAGACTTTCATGTACTTACCCGTGAGCCGAGGGTCTTGAAGATGCCCTCGTACACGTTGCCGTTCTTCACTCTTACGTCACAGGTGGAGCCCTGTAAAGTAGGCAAAAACAGAGGGGCATGGAGGGAAGTATGTAGGCAGGAGAATGAGAGAAGGAGCAGAAGATTGAAGAAAATACTATCTAACACAGTCTATGATGAGCCATGTCAACAACATTATGGTTCGATATAACAAGATGCTAAATGTCCGTGCAGACATAGCCCTGATAAAATGGCTGTAGACTACATTGAATTCTACAGCCATGTCTCAGGACTAAAACAGACAACAACAAAAATAACTCACCACCACAGCTGTGAGGAAATGTATCATTCTGGCATTGTTGTAGACACCCTCAAACACCTAGGAAAGGGACCAGAACATTCACCTTGAAAGAAACTCCATTCATTGGACTGCAGCTTTGTGCAGTATGGCCAATGATTCAGAAATCGATGATAATATATGTGATCTTCAAATATCGACAAGAAATACACACTGCTTTCAAACAGAGAACAAATGTTGGTTGCGTGCCTATTTCTTAACTGATATAATACTACAGCTGAAGACATAAAAAAAACTGAAAACAACATTCAAATGTACTGAACAGGGATGTATTTCAAAACAAACCCAGGGGGTAATAATTACGTAGTTCTATGGAGTTTTGGTTTTGTTGTTCTACAACCTTTGAGTCATACTCACAGGAGAGGACAGGAAAGGTGGCTTCACAGAGGTTCGACTCCTGGGGGGGGGGGGGGGGGGTACAATGGGGTTAGAACAGATTTGACATTGAACAAAAATGCAATAGTCCTTTCACTATATAAAAGGCTGGTCCTACTATACAGATTGCATTAGGTGTGCTAATGTCATAGCAAAGCACAAAATTAAGAAAGTCACATTTCTAAATGGACTCCTACAAAGTGTAGATAGCTGTAATATGCACTTGACAAAACTGTGGATGTAGAACAATACAAAGCAGAGGTTTGGTGACTAATCAGTTAACATGAGATAACTAATTTGCTTACAAACCTAGCATGACATCATTGGAAAATAGCAAGATAACTTTGTCAGACGAAAAGGTATAATAATATATGATAATAATAATAATATATGCCATTTAGCAGACGCTTTTATCCAAAGCGACTTACAGTCATGTGTGCATACATTCTACGTATGGGTGGTCCCGGGGATCGAACCCACTACCCTGGCGTTACAAGCGCCATGCTCTACCAACTGAGCTACAGAAGGACCATATACAATCTCTGTGAATGAATTTATGACTAATCTCATGCTTTGTTAGCAGATGGTCATTAGTTAAAAATTCTTTATTTCGCACCACAAAAAAAACCCCGCTTAGAGTCAACATCCTCCTCTGCAACACAGTGAGCGGTTGGCAGAAAGATCAATATCCCATATTGTCCCGCCTTATTTGCTCATCAAAGCTTTCAAACTTTTTACTCTACTTTTTACATTATCGTCTATTTGCCCAAACTCGATATGAAAACTCGGATTGGCTAGCATGTATGGAGGACCGTTCCCGCCACCCCCAAAATAAAATCTGACTAGGAGCTGTGATGATAGCAAGTCATTATGGGATGGTAAATTAGAGCCTAACAAATTTTTTGGGCTGATATTAGTTTTTCTTCACAGAAATGTTTATAAAATTGGTCTTTATTCTACACATAAAGCGCAGATATTATAAACATAGATTGAACAAATGCATACATCTGCTCATTTGTGGTCATTTTTTTTAAAGTCAATGATTGTCTGAAGAGGGCGCTCTACGTGCTGCTCAATGAACATCATATAGCTCGGAAGTCCCGATGTGAGAGAGTGGGCATGGTGGTTTGACGGTGAGTAGCTTGCAACAGCCAGCGTTTTGAATAGGTAAATAATTAAAAGTATTTTGTACATAGTGTTGATGCAACCGTCTCTTTTAACTGAAAATAGCTTCTGGTTATCAGATCAGCGATTATGCACCTCGAACTGAAGTAAGATGTTTTCTTTCATGAGTCTGATGCAAAATATATAATGTTGCTCCCGGACTAAGAAAATAAGGAAATACAGGGGGTGCAGATCAGGATGCTTGTGAGAATTCGTCGGCGAGTGGGTAACCTGCCACTACCATCCGTTCTATTGGCCAACGTACAATCACTGGAGAATAAACTGGATGAGCGAGACTATCCTACCAACGGGACATTAAAAACTGTAATAAACTGTAATATCTTTAGTTTCACAGAGTCCGCACAAGCTAATAAAAAAATAATAAACTCTAGACCACCTTTACTCCACACACAGAGACGTGTACAAAGCTCTCCCTCACCCTCCATTGGCAAAACTGAACACAATTCTATCTTCCTGATTGCTGCTTACAAGCAAAAAGTAAAGCAGGATGTACCAGTGACGAGATCAATAAAAAAGTTGTCAGATGAAGCAGATGCTAAGCTACAGGACTGTTTTGCTAGCACAGACTGGAATATGTTCCAGGATTCATCCAATGGCATTGAGGAGTACAACACCGGTCATCGGCTTCATCAATAAGTGCATCGACGACGACGTCCCCACAGTGACCGCACGTACATATTCCAACCAGAAGCAATGAATTAAAGGCAACATCCGCACCGAGCTAAAGGCTAGAGCTGCCGCTTTCAAGAAGCGGGACACTAATCTGTACACATAAAAAAATCCCACTATGCCCTCAGACGAACCAAACAGGCAAAGCGTCAATATAGGACTAAGACTGAATCCTACTACACCGGCTCAGATGCTTGTCGGATGTGGCAGTGCTTGCAAACTATTACGTACTACGAAGGGAAACCCAGCCACGAGCTACCCACTGACACCAGATGAGCTAAATGCCTTTTATGCACCCCAATTTGCATACTGCCCCAACAAATCCACAGATAACCCAATCTTAATTGCACTCCACACTGCCCTTTCCCACCTGGACAAAAGGAATGCCCATGTTTGAATGCTGTTCATTGTCAACAGCTCAGTGTTCAACACCATAATGCTCATCACTAAGCTAAGAACCCTGGGACTGAACACCGCCCTCTGCAACTGGATCCTGGACTTCCTGAAGGGACACCCCCAGATGGTATGGGTGGGCAACAACACATCTGCCATGCTGATCCACAACACGGGGGCCCCTCAGGGGTGCATACTTAGTCCCCTCTTGTACTCCCTGTTCACCCACAACTGTGTGGCCAAGCCCAGCTCCAACACCATCATTAAGTTTGCTGACGACAACGGTGGAAGACCAGAGGTCAGGAGGAGGTCAGAGACCTGGCCGTGTGGTGCCAGGATAACAACCTCTCCCTCAACGTGAGCAAGACAAAGGGAGATGATTGTGGACTACAAGAAAAGGAGGGCCGAACACTCCCACATTCCCATCGACAGGGCTGTAGTGGAACAGATCGAGAGACAAGTTCCTTGGTGTCCACTATCATGGTCCAAACACACCATGAAAAGTTGTGAAGAGGGCACGGCAACACCTTTTCTCCCTCAAAAAAAGATTTGGCATGGGTCCCCAGATCCTCAAAAAGTTCTACAGCTACACCATCGCGAGCAGCCTGACCGGTTGCATCACTGCCTGGTATGGCAATTGCTCGGCATCCGAAAGTAAGGCACTACAGAGGGTAGTGTGTACAGCTCAGTGCATCAAGCTTCCTTCCATCCAATACCTATATACTAGGCGGTGTCAGAGGAAAACCCCAAAAACTGTCAAAGACTCCAATCACCCAAGTCATAGACTGTTCTCTCTGCTACCGCACGGCAAGTGGTACCGGAATGCAAAGTCTAGGTCCAAAAGGCTCATTAATTAACAGCTTCTACCCCCAAGCCATAAGACTGCTGCTCAATTAATCAAATGGCCATCCAGATTACTTTTGTGATACTTTTCTTTTTCACTTTAGTTTATTTAGTAAATATTTCTTTACTACATTGTTGGTTAAGGGCTTGTATGTAAGCATTTCACGGTATTCATTGCATGTGACAAATAACATTTACAGTAGTTGCATTAATCAACCCCCATAGTCTCCACAGCCGGACAATTTTCAATAGGCTTCTGAAAATAAATGCTGTTGGCATTCTCAGTGTCGCTCATTCAGCCAACAGAAACTTTCAACTGGTTTTTTCCCCACTAAGCAACGAGTCGGAGCCCAAGCGTTCTCAGTTCTCACCTCCACCCATTACTGGGTCTGAGCCGCCGAAGCCTCCCCACCATTAGCTCTGACAAATTCAAAAACCCAAGTCATTGGTGACTTCATTACCCGCAATATTAGCCTTAAATAGAATCATCCAGCGATTATACATTGTTTACCACGGGGCAGGGCTACCGATGTAAAGGATCATCTGAAAACGTTGCTGGCTGATGTTCAAACTAGCGAGTGTAGAGAGAATATGGATATTGTTATCCACGTCAGCACAAGCGACGTTAGGATGAAACAGTCAGAGGTCACCAAGCGCAGTAACTTCAGCGTGTAAAATAGCCTTAAAGATGTGTTGGCATCGAGTAGCTGTCTCTGGCCCCCTCCCAGTTAGGGGGAGTGATGATCTCTACAGCTGACTTGCACAACTCAATTGCTGGTTGAAAACTGTTTCCTGCCCTCCCAAAATATTACATTTGTAGATAATTGATCCTCTTTCTGGGCCTTTTGAGAAATGACAGACTCCATCCTAGCTGGAGGGTGCTCTCATGTTACCGGTCAACAGACAGGGCTCTAACTTCTCTAGCTCCACATTGAGAGGGTGCAGGCCAGACAGCAGGCTGTTAGCCAGCCAGCAAGAGTGGAGTCTGCCACTAGCACAGTCAGCTTAGTGTTCCCCATTGAGACAGTGTCTGTGCCTCGATCTAGGTAGGGACAATCTAAACATGTGGTGTTCGCTTTAGCAATCTCACTGGAATAAAGTCCTCCTCAATCCCTATAATTGTTTTAAGAGACTGATAATACCTCAACTAAAAATAGGACTACTTAAATGTTAGATCCCTCATTTCCAAGGCAGTCATAGTCAGTGAACTAATCATAAACTTAATGTGATTGGCCTGACTTGAAACATGGCTTAAGCCTGATGAGTTAAAATGAGACCTCTCCACCTGGTTACACTTGTGACCATATCCCCCGCGCATCCCTCAAAAGTGGAGGTGTTGCTACCATTTGTGACAGCAAATTTGTCTTTAGTAGAGAAATCTATGCAGCCTACCCAATCACTTTTTATAGCTACTGTTTACAGGCCTCCTGGGCCATTTACAGTGTTCCTCACTGAGTTCAATGAATTCTATCGGATCTTTTAGTCATGGCAGATAATTCAATTTTTTTGGTGACTTCAATATTCACAGAGAAGTCCACAGACCCACTCCAAAAGGCTTTCGGAAACCATCATCGACTCCGCTCTCCCAATCAACACATGTGATTTATTTTTTTGTTGCTTAGGATAGTTATCATTGTTTTAGTTCACTGCGGAGCCCCTAGTCCCACTCAACATGCCTCAGATACCTCTTTTGTTCCACCTCCCACACATGCGGTGACCTCACCCAGCATAACTAGTGCGTCCAGAGATACAACCTCTCTTATCGTCACTCAATGCCTAGGTTTACCTCCACTGTACCCGCACCCTACCATACCCATCTGTATATTATGCCCTGAATCTATCCTACGACACCCAGAAATCTGCTCCTATTATTCTATGTCCCCAACACAAACAGTTTTGATAGCCTTTAGCCGTACACTTATCCTACTCCTCCTCTGTTCCTGTGATGTGGAGGTTAACCCAGGCCCTGCGTGTCCCCAGGCACTCTCATTTGTTGACTTCTGTAACCGTAAAAGCCTTAGTTTCATGCATGTTAAAATCAGAGACCTCCTCCGTAAGTTTGTTTTACTCACTGCTTTAGCACAATCCGCCAAGCCTGATGTCCTTGTGTCTGGATCCTGGTTTAGGAAGGCCACCAAAGATTGAGATTTCCATCCCCAACTACAACATATTCCATCAAGATATAACTGCCAAAGGGGAAGGAGTTGTAATCTACTGCAGAGATAGCCTGCACAGTTCTGTCATTCTTTCCAGGTCTATGCCCAAACAGTTTTAAAAAGTAATCTCTCCAGAAATAAGGCCCTCACTGTTGCTGCCTGTTATAGACCCCCCTCAGCTCCCAGCTGAGCCCTGGACACCATATGTGAATTGATTGCCCCCCATTTATCTTCAGAGTTCGTTCTGTTAGATGGCCTAAACTGGGATATGATTAACACACCAGCAGTCCTACAATCTAAGCTAGATGCCCTCAATCTCGCACAAATTATCAAGGAACCCACCAGGTACAACCCTAAATCCGTAAACATGGGCACCCTCATAGATATTATCCTGACCAACTTGCCCTCCAAATACACCTCTGCTGTTTTCAAATCAGGATCTCAGCGATCACTGCCTGTATCCGCTATGGGTCAAACGATCACCCATCATCACTGTCAAACGCTCCCTAAAACACTTCTGCCAGCAGGCCTTTCTAATCGACCTGGCCCGGGTATCCTGGAAGGATATTGACCTCATCCCGTCAGTCGAGGAAGCCTGATCGTTCTTTAAAAGTAATTTCCTCACCATCTTAAATAAGCATGCCCCTTTCAAAAAATGTAGAACTAAGAACAGATATAGCCCTTGGTTCACTCCAGACCTGACTGCCCTCAACCACCACAAAAACATCCTGTGGCGGGCTGCACTAGCATTGAATAGTCCTCACGATATGCAACTTTTCAGGAAAGTCAGGTACCAATACACGCAGTTAGCTAGGAAAGCAAAGGCTCACTTTTTCAAAACAGAAATTTGCATCCTAACTCCAAAAAGTTTTGGGACACTGTAAAGTCCATGTAGAATAAGAGCACCTCCTCCCAGCTGCCCACTGCACGGAGGCTAGGAAACACTGTCACCATGATAAATCCACGATAATCAAGAATTTTAATAAGCATTACTCTACGGCTGGCCATGCTTTACTCCTGGCTACCCCAACCCTGGGCCAACAGCTCCGCACCCCCCGCAGATACTTGCCTAAGCCTCCCCAGCTTCTTCACCCAAATCCAGATAGCAGATGTTCTGAAAGAGCTGCAAAACCTAGACTCGTACAAATCAGCCGGGCTAGACAATCTGGATCCTCTTTTTCTGAAATTATCAGCCGCCATTGTTGCAACCCCTATTACCAGTCTGTTCAACCTCTTTTTAATCGTCCGAGATCCCCAAAGATTGGAAAGCTGCCGCGGTCATCCCCCTCTTCAAAGGGGGCGACACTCTGGACCCAAACTGTTACAGACCTATATCCATCCTGCCCTGCCTTTCTAAAGTCTTCAAAATCCAAGTTAAACAGATCACTGACCATTTCGAATCCCATCATTCCTTCACCGCGGTGCCATCCGGTTTTCGAGCTGGTCACAGGTGCACCTCAGTCACGCTCAAGGTACTAAACGATAACATAACCACCATCGATAAAAGACATTACTGTGCAGCCGTCTTCATCGACCTGGCCAAGGCTTTCGACTCTGTCAATCACCGTATCCTTATCGGTAAACTCAACAGCCTTGGTTTCTGAAATGACTGCCTCGCCTGGTTCACCAACTACTTCTCAGAATTCAGTGTGTCAAATTGGAGGGCCTGTTGTCCGGACCTCTGACAGTCTCTATGGGGATACCAGAGGGTTCAATTCTCAGGCCGACTCTTTTCTCTGTATATATCAACGATGTCGCTCTTGCTGCGGGTGATTCCCTGATCTGGCCCTTTTTGGACACTGTGTTAACAAACCTCCAAACGAGCTTCAATGCCATACAACACTCCATCCGTGGCCTCCAACTGCTCTTAAACGCTAGTAAAAAAAAAAGCATTATTTTCAACTGATTGCTGCCCGCACCCGCCCACCCAACTAGCATCACTACTCTGGACAGTTGATTTAAAATATGTGGACAACTATAAATACCTAGGTGTCTGGCTAGACTGTAAACTCTCCTTCCATACTCATAAACATCTCCAATCCAAAATTAAATCTAGAATCGGCTTCCTGTTTCGCAACAAAGAATCCTTCACTCACACTGCCAAACTTGCCCTCGTAAAACTGACTATCCTACCGATCTTCGACTTCGGCGATGTCATTTACAATATAGCCATCCAACACTCTACTCAGCAAACTGGATTGCAGTCTCTCACAGTGCCATCCGTTTTGTCAACAAAGCCCCATATACCACCCACCACTGCGACCTGTATGCTCTTGTCAGCTGACCCTCGCTACATATTAGTCGCCAGACCCACTGGCTCCAGGTCATCTATAAGTCTTTGCTAGGTAAAGCTCCGCCTTATCTCAGCTCACTGGTCACCATAACAACACCCACCCTTAGCACACGCTCCAGCAGGTATATCTCACTGGTCTTCCCCAAAGCCAACACCTCTGCCATTGCAGTCTTTCTTTCCAGTTCTCTGCTACCAAATGACTGGAACGAATTGCAAAAATCGCTGAAGTTGGAGACTTTTATTTCCCTCACTAAATTTTAGCATCAGCTATCTGAGCATCTTACCGATCGCTGCAGCTGTACACAGCCCATCTGTAAGTAGCCCATCCAATCTACCTACCTCATTCCCATATCGTTTTATTTACTTTTTTACACACCAGTATTTCTACTTGCACATCATCATCTGCACATCTATCACTCGTGTTGATTTGCTCAATTGTAATTACTTCGCTACTGTGGCCTATTTATTGGCTTACCTCCTTACGCCATTTGCACACACTGTATATAGACTTTTTTCTATTGTGTTATTGACTGTACGTTTGTTTATTCCATGTGTAACTCTGTGTTACATTACATTTAAGTCATTTAGCAGACGCTCTTATCCAGAGCGACTTACAAATTGGTGCGTTCACCGTGTTGTTGTCGGTGTCGCACTGCTTTGCTTTATCTTGGCCAGGTCACAGTTGTAAATGAGAACTTGTTCTCAACTGGCCTACCTGGTTAAATAAAAAGGTGAAATAAAAAAAATATTGCCACAATCATCCCATGGAATAGATATTGTCGATCTAAATGTTTTTCCTCATCATTCTGGATCGTCAGACCACGTTATGATGTTTGCAATCACAAAAAAATTATGTGCTTAGACCCCAACCCATGATTATCAAAAGCTGCATTATAAATTCTCGAACAACCCAAAGATTTCTCAATTCCTTTCCAGACTCCCTCCACTTACCCAAGGACATGGGAGTACAAAAATAAGTTAACCGCCTAACCGAGTACCTAAACCTTGTGTAATACCCTTGATGTAGTTGCACAAAGTAATTGCCTCTAAACCTTCCAGTTGTCTACTGGATCCTATTCCAAGATGCGGAATATTTAAGCAAACAGCTGGAGGCAGGGCTTTCTCCTATAGAGCTACATTTTTATTGAATGGTCTGCCCATGCATGTGAGAGCTGGAGACTTAGTCTCGACCTTTAAGTCTTTACTGACAACTGATCACTTCACTAGGTCCTATGATTAAGTGTAGTCTGGCCCAGTGGTGCGAAGGCGAATGGCAAGGCTGGAGTGACAAACCACCCTTGTTGTCTCTGCCTGGCCGGCTTTCCTATCTTCACTGGGATTCTCTGCCTCTGACCATATTACCTGGGCTGAGTCACTGGCTTGCTCGCGCTCTTCCATCCTTCCTGTCCTTGGACTCGTGCGGTGGGGAGATCTTTCTGGGCGATATTCAGCCTTGTCTCTGGGTAATAAGTTAGTGGCCCATTGATTTCCCTTTGGTGGTGTGGGGGCTGTGCTTTGCCAAAGTGGGTGGGGTCATATCCTGCCTGGTCATCCCTGTCTGGGGGTGACTTTGGAAGGGGCCAGTGTCCCTGACCCCCACCCTGTCTCAGTCTCCTGTATCTATGCTGCAATAGTCTGTGCCGGGGGGCTAGGGTCAGTCTTATATCTGGTGTAATTCTCGTCTTATCTGGTGTCCTGTGTGATCTTAGATATGCTCCCTCTAAATCTCCCATCTCTCTGTCCCCTCCTGGAGGACCTGAGCCCTAAGACCATGCCTCAGCACTACCTTGCCTGACGACTCCTGACTGTCCATGTCCCTAGCCCACCTGTTCGTTCTGCTAATCCAGTTTCTGCTGTTCTACAGGCGGCTATGGAAGCCTGACCCCCCCTGGATATGCTGTCTCGACCTCTAAATGCTCAGCTATGAAAAGCCAACTGCCAGTAACTCGAGGTGCTGACCTCTTGCGCCATTTACAACCACTGTGATTATTATTTGACCCTGTTGGTCTTCTATGAATGGTTAAACATCTTGAAGAACGATCTGTCCTTAATGGCCATGTACTCTTAGAATCTCCAACCGGCCCAGTCAGAAGAGGACTTGCCACCCCTCAGAGCCTGGTTCATCCCTCTAGCTTTCTCCCTAGCCGCTTGCGCTCTGAGGTTTTAGGCTAGGTTATTGTATTAGCACTTTGTGACTGCAACTGCTGTTGTAAAAAGGGCTCTATAACTACATTTGATTGACTGAATAGTCCTGCAGGTCGACCACTTATAAAAGGGTCAATCTGGGATTCAAACAAAAACAAAGCGTACTCCTCGCCACTTTCTTTGGCAAATGGCTGAGAAATGGGGCAGAAGAAACGTAACCAAATCTCAAATACATAGAAGCAAGGACTCTCACATATGGAGGCAATGACTGACCATCCATGAGATCAAAATAATTTAAAAGAAGTTAAGCTTTACAATGTTTGTAGAACATGCAATTGTAAACAAACACTGTATAGCTTAACATTTTTATTATTTTGATCTCATGGATGGAGTAAGTAATGGATTAAAACAAAATTTGCTTTGGGTTCTGATGGGGTAATACATACCCTTTTTTACACTATTAAAATGCTCTGAATTTAAGAAATTGTACCCTCTCTCATCTTTAACAACCAGGAAGCCTGAAAGAACAGGCTGAGTGGGCAGGGATCTTATATTCATGAGCTCACCTTGACTAACTGCTCTTTGATACACCCTTGTGTTCATTGCCAGGTAACAAGGTAAACAATGGGCCACATGTCATTACAAGCCTAAATAGTATGCCTCAACCCATCTTCTCTGCAAAATGCTCACATGGTCAACAGAGCTAATCATGGACTGTTGGACATCAGACAAACAGCAGCAACACACAATTGCATTTCCATTGATTTGTAAGCAATTACAGAACACAGTTCACTGATAAGCTTCTTCACAAGAATTAGTAAAGCCTGGGTCAACTTAGAAGATTAGACATAAGGGAATGTACATGAAAACAGCAAACAACAAGTGTACTGGACAATTTATTGGTGCCTCTACATTAGCATTATAAAATGACAATATGTTCAGAATTATAAACACTGCTCAAAAAAATAAAAAGGGAACACTAAAATAACACATCCTAGATCTGAATGAATGAAATATTCTTATTAAATACTTTTTCTTTACATAGTTGAATGTGCCGACTACAAAATCACACAAAAATTAGCAATGGAAATCAAATTGATCAACCCATGGAGGTCTGGATTTGGAGTCACACTCAAAATTAAAGTGGAAAACCACACTACAGGCTGATCCAACTTTGATGTAATGTCCTTAAAACAAGTCAAAATGCAGCTCAGTAGTGTGTGTGGCCTCCACGTGCCTGTATGACCTCCCTACAACGCATGGGCATGCTCCTGATGAGGTGACGGATGGTCTCCTGAGGGATCTCCTCCCAGACTTGGACTAAAGCATCCGCCAACTCCTGGACAGTCTGTGGTGCAACGTGGCGTTGGTGGATGGAGCGAGACATGATGTCCCAGATGTGCTCAATTGGATTCAGTTCTGGGGAACGGGCGGGCCAGTCCATAGCATCAATGCCTTTCTCTTGCAGGAACTGCTAACACACTCCAGCCACATGAGGTCTAGCATTGTCTTGCATTAGGAGGAACCCAGGGCCAACCGCACCAGCATATGGTCTCACAAGGGGTCTGAGGATCTCATCTCGGTACCTAATGGTAGTCAGGCTACCTCTCGCGAGCACATGGAGGGCTGTGCGGCCCCCCACAGAAATGCCACCCCACACCATGACTGACCCACCGCCAAACTGGTCATGCTGGAGGATGTTGCAGGCAGCAGAACATTCTCCATGGCGTCTCCACTCTGTCTCGTCTGTCACATGTGCTCAGTGTGAACCTGCTTTCATCTGTGAAGAGCACAGGGCGCCAGTGGCGAATTTGCCAATCTTGGTGTTCTCTGGCAAATGCCAAACGTCCTGCACGGTTTTGGGCTGTAAGCACAACCCCCACCTGTGGACGTCGGGCCCTTCTACCACCCTTATGTAGTCTGTTTCTGACCGTTTGAGCAGACACGTGCACATTTGTGGCCTGCTGGAGGTCATTTTGCAGGGCTCTGGCAGTGGTCCTCCTGCTCCTCCTTGCACAAAGATGGAGGTAGCGGTCCTGCTGCTGGGTTGTTGCCCTCCTACGGCCTCCTCCATGTCTCCTGATGTACTGGCCTGTCTCCTGGTAGCGCCTCCATGCTCTGGACACTACGCTGACAAACACAGCAAACCTTCTTGCCACAGCTCGCATTGATGTGCCATCCTGGATGAGCTGCACTACCTGAGCCACTTGTGTGGGTTGTAGACTCAGTCTCATGCTACCACTAGAGTGAAAGCACCGCCAGCATTCAAAAGTGACCAAAACATCAGCCAGGAAGCATAGGAACTGAGAAGTGGTCTGTGGTCACGACCTTGTCTTGCTAATTGCCTATAATTTCCACCTGTTGTCTATTCCATTTGCACAACAGCATGTGACATTTATTGTCAATCAGTGTTGCTTCCTAAGTGGACAGTTTGATTTCACAGAAGTGTGATGGACTTGGTGTTGCATTGTGTTGTTTAAGTGTTCCCTTTATTTTTTTGAGCAGTGTATTTATATTTGATCAGATATTTATTTGATCATTTACAATAGGTCAGAATAGCAGGAAATATTGATCAACATGAATACTCATGAGAAATAATGGTTTGACATCATTTGCATAAAATGTTTTTGCCATAAGCCTAATATTGGGACACGGCCTTTAAAGTATGCAGGTACCATTGATTCATAACACTCATCGCTCATCCAAATGCTTAAAAAATACAAAGCAAATAAATGTGATATCAAACCAAGTAAAAGTGAATTACTTAGGCTTTAGGAAGCGCAAACTACAGAGGTTGATGGGGAGGGGGACCCATGTACCCCGCGTCAATCAAGCAGGATTCAGATTCCGAGTGTTTAATAGTCATGTGTCGTGACTACCATTAATGTGACGACTGCTATTTATCAAATAATTACCTACTCTGTTAAATTAGTACTCGATTAAATTAATCATGTAACAATAAAGTCATTAGGAACTTAGTCACACTTTAAACAACTTTTCCCGTGGTGCCCCATCTCCTGACTTAAACTCTAAAGATACATAGATCTCTTACATCAATACAGTCAATTATTACCTGTCTCATTCTGGACTTCACAAATATCTTAATCCACAAGAAACCTAGCCTGAGTGATGAATCAGCAATTCACAAAGTTAGTAAATAAATAATTAGGCCTAACTCAATAAATCACACAGAAACGCAAAAAGACACACGGTATAGGTTTTCATTTTATGTTAGTAATCGATAAGTCCCTAGTGGACTAACCCAATATGACAGCTTGTTACACAATGGAAGGGAGGATAAAGAGTGGGAGAGAGTGGACTTATCCTACATACACTTGGAAACTACGCTCACCATAAATATAAATATTTAGCACCCTAACAGCCACTCATTCGGATTACAAGTGCAACATATATTTACGCGTAGATGTCTTTCTCTGTCGTCTCTATGTTGAAACCACTATCCGTTTATGGCGAGTAGTTCGATGCAATTCTCGGGTTGTCCACCAGAGGTCAATGTCCTTAGTTGTCGGCTCCTGTCCCAGGAGTGTTTGTTAAGACTGAATACGCCAAATGGTGTACAGTGGGATCTGCACTTCCCCCTGTCTGTTAGAGTAGAAACCTCCGAGGTATCTATGCTGGTGAGAGAGATTTGTCCTTCCCTCTCGTCTTGGTCAATTGACCTAGACCACATCACATACCAGCTGCAGACTGGGAATGTTTTGCTCTAGTCTTCAACTTCTTCACTCCTCTAGTTTGAAGGTCTTACCATTTTCTGGTCTTGTAGTTTTAACCATTTCATGACACCCGGCTTACACCGTCCACCTGCTTGGTCTAATGTACATTTTGTTACAAATCCTTTTAAAACACTCTGGCCAGAAAGGCAGTTCCATCATGTTGACATAAACTCTGAACTCACTTGGGCATAGCTACTGATTGGCACAAGTTTTACAAGAAAAACAATTCTCATTTAGAAGGATAAAATCACATTGCTATATTTATTCATATAAGTTCTACAACATTTAGATGTAAATCTGATATACACATTGTGAAAGCTCTCAGTTACAATGTTTCCATTATAACTTATTTCTGATAAGTTTAATGACATGACAAAATAGACAAATTTTCTATATTCCATCTGTCATAATTCCCAACATTTGGATATTGAAATATATTGTCCCAATGTTCATTGTTTGAGGTTTTGGCAAAGTCTCTGTTGTACTCAGACATTCCATTCTCAATACTGCAGAGCCAAAGGGGGAGTTTCTGGCAGGTATTTACGATCCGTGGGTCTTCCAAATGGACAACGACCCCAAGCATACTTCCAAAGTTGTGGCAAAATGGCTTAAGGACAACAAAGTCAAGGTATTGGAGTGGCCATCACAAAGTCCTGACCTCAATCCTATAGAAAATGTGGGCAGAACTGAAAAAGCGTGTGCGAGCAAGGAGACCTACAAACCTGACTGTTACACCAGCTCTGTCAGAAGGAATGGGCCAAAATACACCCCACTTATTGTGGGAAGCTTGTGGAAGGCTACCTGAAACAGTTAACCCAAGTTAAACAATTTAAAGGCAATGCTACCAAATACTAATTGAGTTTGTAAACTTCTGACCCACTGGCAATGTGATGAAATAAATAAAAGCTCAAATAAAATTACAATTAAATAAATCACTACTTTTATTCAGAAATGTCACATTCTTAAAATAAAAAATAAAGTGGTGATCCTAACTTAAATAAAGTGGTGATCCTAACTTAAAATAAAGTGGTGATCCTAACTGACCTACAGACAGGGAATTTTTACTTGGATTAAATGTCAGAAACTGTGAAAAACTGAGTTTCAATGTATGTGGCTAAGGTGTATGTAAACTTCCGTCTTCATCTGTCACCCTCTGAAGAGCCTTGCGATCCGTGGAGGTAGAGTTATTTACCATCTCCACAGCAGCCCCGTTGATGAAGATGGGAGCATGTCCAGCCTAGTTCCTCCTGAAGTCCACAATCAGCTCCTTTATTTTGCTACCGTTAAGGGATAGGTTGTTTACCTGGCACCACACCTTTAGTTTAGAGTGCCCACCTCCTCCCTGTAGGCTGTCTCGTCATTTTTGTCAATCAAGCCTACTACTGTTGTTTCATCAGCGAACTTGACGATGGAGTCGTAACTGTGCGAGTCTACGCAGTTGTGGGTATACAGGGAATACAGGAGAGGACTGAGGACGCACCCTGGTTGAGAACCAGTGTCGAGGAGGTAATGTTGCCTACCTTCACCACCATGGGGGGGGGGGGCCCTTCAGGAAGTCCAGGATCCAGTTGCATAGGGAGGAATTCAGACCAAGGGCCGTGAGCTTTCTAATGAGCTTATCGGGCACTGTGGTATAGAAGGCCGAGCTGTAGTCGATAATAGTAGACATCTTAAAGCAGGTGGGTATTGAAGTAGGAGACAAATCCAGCTATGGACTCCTACTTGCCTCCTACTTGCTTTGGGAAATCTGATTTTGTATGACTGCTGCAGTGATTTTGTAATCCTGCTGCAGATGTTGTCTGGGAAGCTATGCAGACAGAGTAGATGTTGAATTTTCTAAAATGTCTGCTGTAAGATAGTGAAAAGAGAAAAGGAGCTGGAAAGTGAAATAACAACAGCATCCGTATTAGCTTCCTGGTAAGACCCATCAAACGTTCTACCGAATTGACAAAGCATCTTTGCTCTCATGTACACTGCACACACACAAGACTGTAATTTTCAGTGCAGCCTGTCCACCCGAAATTAAAAGCCGACTGCTGTTGGATTTCTTCACAAAATAGTGTAACGTTAAATTTACTCTCTGGCATCCAGTCACAGCACAGTGTGTGCTTTTGCCGGCATGCTGGTAAGTAGCTTGCTAGCTAACAGTCACACCACAGAGTAAAGGTTACCAGTATCTTTGTAAACAAAGCCAAAGCAAGGTGTTGGCACACGTGATGACGGTTTAAAAATAAAAGATTCACCCATTTTGAATGTTATATTGTTTTTGTGCATCTCTGATGTTCTTTCGATTCCCTGAGCTATTGCCGTTCAAGCAGGCATAAATTTGGCCAGTATGACATTGCATTGCGATAAAGCCGCTCTCACTACGCTGAAAGTTAATAGGAATACGACTTTTAGATTGCGAAAACGTCCATCATACATGTCAGATTTCAATACTTCCCAATGTCATAACGCAGGAGGTTGTCTTCTCTTGAATAAGCCATTGATCATATTTTTGTGGTATTCCTACCTCGAGAAATGTGTCATTTAAAAGAGGGTTTAACAGATTTCCACAATGATTTTCACGTTGCTTCCAACTTTATTATAATGACAACAGGAAACATTTGTCAACACTAATATGTAAAGAACAATATTGTTTGTCATGTAAAACTAAATTATAGGAATGAGTGGATTTTGGTGGAATTTTCCTTCAAGGCGGTACATACTCACATTAGTAAAGATGATAACACGCTACCATTGGTGTACATTTAAAATCGATGCCTGCCTCCTGATTCCAAGTGTTTGACATGAGGGAGGGGGACCAGTAACTAATCAAAGTACCAGCTACAGTCATTGTTCATGCTTTAACTGGCTTTATCCACGTATCATCCAATTTGACAGAAAACATGATTTCCACTGTTCAGGACCTTTAATATACAGATATTGCAGGGTTCTCCCCAAAGACTGTAAGAGGGGCATTGCACCACCTTGTGGACTAGCTGCGCCACTATGTAAAAACATTAACACAATCGTTTTTGTCACCATTTAAGGCAGGAAATGGCAGTTACAGGTGTTCAAAAATGCTCAACTCTATGAGTTACAGTACTATCTCACAGTAAGTCAGATTTTTTTTTTTTTTTTTTTTTTTTGGGGGGGGGGGCAGGAAGAGGCTTCCATACTTCAAGAAACAATAGCTATTTTGTATTAAAATGTGATGTACCAACACTAGATCGCTTCTTTAATGGGTTTAATTGAATTAATAAATTAAATCTGATGTCAACCAGAAGTCATTAAACATGCACCAACTCACATCAACAAAACTGAAACAATAACTCCCTCACGTACACACTGTGATTGACTATAGGCTATACATAAGATCTATCCTTGGAAGTTGAGGCGGGCCTGATGCAAAGTGCACATTGAATTCATGTGATACATATCGCCTAAACGTATCTCACAATAACAACTTACTGTCTCACAAAAACAACGTACTATGTCACAACTCCATCTGCGGACCGCAGTTACAACATGGCATGCCCACTACTTGTCACGACATCCAGCGCCCACTGCCATTGAGGCTGCTAGCTAGCTACTTCCCTCTAAGTAATGTTAACAGAAAACAGTTTTCGGCAGGCGGGGGCAGAATACACCGGGGGAATCTCAATTTCACACTCCTTGTGTCTCACCTCACCTTCTCAAAACCCATTGAAGGTGGTCAGGGAGGAGGGACCTCTGGCTTTCTCATCCAATGGGTTTTGAGAATGAAGCAAGGAGAAAGGATGCGAGGAGTAGGCAATTGAGATTCTCCCATAGTGCACCGGTGTCCCCTAGCTAGCTAGCAGCCTCCTTCAGTGGGGTTTTCGGAGGGTGGCATCCAACGTTATTGGTACATTACCACCACCTACTGCGCTGGAGTGTGGACCAGAGACAGTGCTAGCAGCACAGTGGGTGTGGCATAGTGGGCGTGGCATGTTGTAACCTCTTGTCAACTGATAGATGACATCTTTTCTTGGTGCCTTGAAATAGCTTCCATAAGAACTTGTCAATCACGCACAATATATTTTCACAGGCCCATCAACATAACCCCATTTCCCACCACAACAAGCTACACATGCTTTGATCGGTAGGCCTTGAAGCCATGATAAAAATCACCAGCCTTTCCTATCTGGACATTCTAATTTCACTCACCTCCCAACCTGTGCTCTGTTGTTGATTCCACTGGCCGTGGAAGACATACTGGCAGGGCCCGAAGTCCAGTTGGATGTTTTTCGCCCACATGAGCTGGGCTGTTGTTTCAACATGGCCAAGCAGCAAGCTTTCACAAAATCAAGTTACAAAACTAAGTATTATTCGAGCAAATAATTGGAGACAATTTGATACACCTACAACGGGAAGTTACTTTTTCGTAGCAGGTTTGGAGAACTCAAGCAGCATGTTTGGAGAATTAACGTTGAAGGTTAGTATAATTATCTAGCGAGGTTAATGTTAGGAAAAGGGGTAGGGGGTTAGCGAAAATGCAGTCCGAACCTGCTACCGATGGTCACTTCCGGTCGTAGCTGTATTTTAGTTGAGTGTTTTTAGGGAGTCCCAAATAATTCGTTTAGCCTGTATTAATCTCAATGACTGAGAACTGCCATGCTAACTAACGCTAATAGTAATTGGCATCGCAAACTGGAAAGCTACAGTAAGGCGGCCCGACATTAAAATATACCTTGATTTCTAATTGTATTCCCTGGCTGGCTACTTTGTTGCTACACAGAGAATAAGTCGATACAAAATAGCAATGTTTTCACACCAGATCGTGGTTTAGGATTCTTCTGATCCAGGCTAGCTACGTTAGCTAGCTGGCAGTCTCTTGAACATTCGCTTGGTAGCTTCCCTGTCTGGATTACTTGCTTCTTTAGGTCAACTTGACGTATTCTTCTTTAAGGTTAAACCTTAGAATCTCAGTTGTGATGCTAGTATACTGGTCATAAGCGTTTTAAATAGTATTTTCTTCAGGTTTCGGGATGAAAACCCGCAGTCGCTCGCCACCTCTCGATGTAAGCTTCACTCGATCAGAGCGCTGGTGAGTGGTCCTCACAAGCCAATAATAAATCAATTGTTCCGGGTCAGGGATTTTTGGAATCCTTCAGAATAAGAGTCCCATCGTGTGTAATAATTGGGTTGAAAATGATGCACAATTATCGATGTATTTTCTACTAGTTATCGAGTAAAAGTATTTCTATAAGATACGTTTTTTCTTTGTTCAAGCCAAAATGGTCAACAATGTGTTTTGTGCGTGTACTATCATTTATTGCACTTACACACTTTTCTGTATCTTGTGTTGCAGTGAAAGGGGTGTCCATTATACTCAGGAGCACTTCTAGCTTCTAAATCCACAGAGTTAATATCCAGAGTAGCGTGGCTGCTCATTTTAAAGAGTGACCTATCAGCCTAAATCCAATCCTTTTCTCATATTGGGCATATACAGTGGGGAGAACAAGGATTTGATACACTGCAGATTTTGCAGGTTTTTCTACTTACAAAGCATGTAGAGGTCTGTCATTTTTATCATAGGTACACTTCAACTGTGCGAGACGGAATCTAAAACAAAAATCCAGAAAATCACATTGTATGATTTTTAAGTAATTAATTTGCATTTTATTGCATGACATAAGTATTTGATCACCTACCAACCAGTAAGAATTCCGTCTCTCACAGACCTGTTAGTTTTTCTTTAAGAAGCCCTCCTGTTCTCCACTCATTACCTGCATTAACTGCACCTGTTTGAACTCGTTACCTGTATAAAAGACATCTGTCCACACACTCAATCAAACAGACTCCAACCTCTCCACAATGGCCATGACCAGGGGGCTGTGTATGGACATCAGGGATAAAATTGTAGACCTGCACAAGGCTGAGATGGGCTACAGGACAATAGGCAAGCAGCTTGGTGAGAAGGCAACAACTGTTGGCGCAATTATTAGAAAATGGACGAAGTTCAAGATGACGGTCAATCACCCTCGGTTTGGAGCTTCATGCAAGATCTCATCTCGTGGGGCATCAATGATCATGAGGAAGGTGAGGGATCAGCCCAGAACTACACGGCAGCATGTCCAGGCCCGTCTGACGTTTGCTAATGACCATCTGGATGATCCAGAGGAGGAATGGGAGAAGGTCATGTGGTCTGATGAGACAAAAATAGAGCTTTTTGGTCTAAACTCCACTCGCCTGGTTTGGAGAAAGGACGAGTACAACCCCAAGAACACCATCCCAACCGTAAAGCATGGAGGTGGAAACATCATTCTTTGGGGATGCTTTTCTGCAAAGGGGACAGGACGACTGCACCGTATTGAGGGGAGGATGGATGGGGCCATGTATTGCGAGATCTTGGCCAACAACCTCCTTCCCTCAGTAAGAGCATTGAAGATGGGTCATGGCTGGGTCTTCCAGCATGACAATGACCCGAAACACACAGCCAGGGCAACTAAGGAGTTGCTCCGAAAGAAGCATCTCAAGGTCCTGGAGTGACCCAGCCAGTCTCCAGACCTGAACCCAATAGAAAATCTTTGGAGGGAGCTGAAAGTCCGTATTGCCCAGCGACAGCCCCGAAACCTGAAGGATCTGGAGAAGGTCAGTATGGAGGAGTAGGCCAAAATCCCTGCTGCAGTGTGTGCAAACCTGGTCAAGAACTACAGGAAACATATGATCTCTGTAATTGCAAACACAGGTTTCTGTACCAAATATTAAGTTCTGCTTTTCTGATGTATCAAATACTTATGTCATGCAATAAAATGCAAAATAATTACTTAAAAATCATAGTGATTTTCTGGATTTTTGTTTTAGATTCCATCTCTCACAGTTGAAGTGTACCTATGATAAAAAAAATTACAGACCTCTACATGCTTTGTTAGTAGGAAAACCTGCAAAATCGGCAGTGTATCAAATACTTGTTCTCCCCACTGTATATTGCACCATACACAATTTTATGTTGTGTCGCAGAAAAGTTTAGTCCATTCTACTCAGGAGGGCTTCTAGTATCCAAATCCAGAGTTTACATCAAGAGGAGCTGCAAAATGAGCAGCGATATTCCTCTGGGTGTAAACTGTAGACATGGTTTACTATAAGTGCTTCTGAGTAGAATGGACTCCGTTTTTACTGACACAAAGTACCAAAAATGTGTTTTTTGTGGTTGAACCGGTGTTTGAAATTCACTGTTCGACTGAGGGACCTTACAGATGTTTGGGGTACAGAGATGAGGTAGTCATAAAAAACGACTAAACAGTCCATACAACTTATTTAGACTTGCCATAACAAATGGGTTGAACACTTATTGACTCAAGATATTTCAGCTTTTCATTTTTAATTAATTTTAAAAAAAATGTCTAAAACCATAATTCCACTTTGACATTATGGGGTATTGTTTGTAGGCCAGTGACACAAAATCTCAATATAATCCATTTTAAATTCAGTCTGTAACACAACAAAATGTGCAAAAAATACTTTCTGAAGGCACTGTAGTATGTCCAGGGGCAATTTTAGCATGTAAATCCTCGTGAGGCAAACTCCACATTTTCGGGGGGTTGCATGCAGCAAAGCCACTACACAATACTGGACAATACATTAATTGCACTATAACGGTGACAAATGGTGTCATTACTGAACTTCTAGTTAAAAACAAACACTTGAATGGGAAGAGACTGTAACTGGGAAACATGGTTACAGACCCAACAACATTATTTAGTATCTCCTCCTCGTCAAGAAAAGCACATGAGCTAATTATAATGCACAAATTACCCCCCAAAAAATTCAATCATTCCAACATTGCCTAAAATTATGTATAAGATACTAATTAGATAGACCTATATAAGCAATGGGCCTATAACAATTGAGATGTACAAACCATAATACCATAAGGGAACAAAGAGCAAATAAGAGGCAATCTGTAATTTCGATAAAGACATTCATGAGCGAGCTAAGATGGACTTAGTCAATATAGCTATTTGTTCAATACTTTTTCAATGTACAGCAGCATAATTCAGAACATGGGCCATTCTTACAGTATTCTCCCTGTACACCAAGACAGAACCATATAATAAATGGAGGCATATAAGCAGACAGAGAGCTCTTACAATATTCAATTATGGCATTTCTCTAAAACAGGCTATAGGCTACATGTGCACTACCAAGTTTGAAAAGTAGGCTAAGTTCTGAGGGGGAAAGGGACCAAATTATTAGGGTAAGGCACATGGGCTACTACTAGCTTAGTACACAACATACACTTAGTATTACTTTCTTAGCTACCGTATACATATCTTCCTGGCATATCATATAATTTATGCAGCAGCATACAATACATTTTGTGATCACTTGAACAGGAAGGTGGCACGACGGTCCTTCTTGTGGGCAAATTTTGTCATGAAACTTTGGCATTAAAGTCTGGCATTCTCTGGATTTATGGTGCTTTCAAGACAACTGGAAGAAAAAAAAGTTTGAATCATGACATCAGTGATCTTCAGGTCGGAGCTCTAGAAAGAGGCCTGAGTTCCCAACTTGGAATTCCGAGTTGGATGACGGTTCAAAAAACGTATGTTCCCAGTTGTCTTGAACTCATTGAAGTCTGAGATTTCCCAGTTCCGATTTTCCAGTTGTTTTGAATGCAGCAGAAGTCATTCTGGATGACCTTCAACCTTTTCTAGCCCATGTGGTTGCGTGTGAATGTTGATACTTTTAAGCCTGGAAAAGAGACCCTTTCAGGCAGATATTTTAAATCCTTAAACCCAGACTTTGACCACACGTCCTCTCCACCGAATAGCAGGCAAGGGAAGCAAAATAGTGATTGCTTTGCAACTCTTGCAGTTAGCAATTGATTCCTTCCAAACCACTCATTGTAGAATTGGCTTTTTCCGACTTAATGTTTATGTCCAATGGCCGATGAGCACAGATACGTTTTATCTATAATTTTTCTTCATATAACAAGGATTGAAAAGGATTTGCCAGTAGATTGTCGAGGTGATTCATCATGATGACTGCTTGCTAGGTACGATTTTGAAAGTATGATGTTGACATGATCAGTCCAATCAAAGCTACAGTAGATATAAAGTGATTTTAAGTCATTTTATTTATGGCCAATGAGGGATGGGCACTTCTAAATGTAAATCTATGGCAGCACCAAAGGGGGCTTGAATTGCCTAGCTCTCCCTGTACATTATGAGGTGACGTAGTGTCCCTATGAGTGACAGAACACTGAGCCAATCACAGCGCAACTAGAGAAGATTACCAACATCTATGCTCTGTATTTTCCGCTGGCTCCCGCTCCACCACAGAAAGCACTGGGCTAGGCTGAAACACGTGTATTGTGGAGCTGCCTTACTCAAGTCGGCAAAAAAAGAGATTGTTTGTATGTGGCTTTATTTGCTCAATAAATTTGTTTTTACATTGTTTGTAAACTGATATGACACAAATGAATGCCAAAATAACATGCAAAACAGGCAACAATATATATGTATTTATTATTATTTTATTTTATTTTAGCTAAACAGGATGGGCTCAAAACCTGCCCTGAATGACGGGTCACCGCTGAGTATGTTCAATATGAAAAACGCACTAAACATTGTGCAATATGAATAAGTTGATTGTTATAATTATTATAATATTATTAATCATAGCAATATTGTTATTTGTATTACCGTTGTTACCATAATAACTATTTAATAAGTAACTATCAAATTACTGTTAATGCTGGTAACAATAATGTCAATGCTATAATATAATTTTTGCTATAAGGGCGATTAACTTTTGTTTATTTCTTCATACTGTAAAAAAAAAATATGTAAAAATAAAAAAGTCTGCTCACATTTCCTCATAAAATATGCCGAATTTCGAACATTTTTTTTTTCTTCGCCATCTTCATTGCGGGACTCTTACTTTGAAGGGAAATCGCCGAGGTCACGGATTTATTGCCGCTTGGGCGTCTTTACCCCCCAAAGTAGGGATAACCAAAGCCACCCCACTTTTCAGCTAGGGGCGTATTCCAGCCTACATTGTCCACGTATTTAGTCAACAGCATAAAAGCGGTGATTGAATGGATTAAATAATGCGCATAGGGTGACTGCAGGTCAAAATCCGTGCTGATTTGGGCCTGGGCTTGTCTGGGACGCCATACCGGCACTTGGGGAATTGTGTTCCAGCACCTCTATGAAAACAAAGTATCCTATTGCTGGCCCAGATTCACACATCGAAGGCGTGATCTTCAATGAATAGCAATACTTTTCTGATTCCGCTATGTTCAAATTCATTTGATGCTAGTCTGTGAATCTGTGCGTGGCAGTAGGCTGTCGAGATTGTGCAAAAACAAAATGTGCTGGCCTGAATGGTATGATGCGCTGTTCCAAATTGTCAAGGTTTGTAAAGGTCATTCAAAGTCACGGAAATGTGTTTCATAATTGTTGTTAATGTAATTTTATGAAAGCACACTTTTAAATATGACCAATCAATAAAAAAACATATAATCTATTATTGGAATGACCCTTCAGTGCATGTCTGTGATGCTGCTTGTGTGCCAGTGTGAGTGCGACATTTCAGCAGCTGACATAAAATAATGACAGACAAACTAGATCACCAATTCAAAACAGAACTTGTAGTAGTTATCTCTCTAGTTAACTATAGCTAACTAAGCCTTAATTTCGTTGTTGCCTTCCACCGGCACTGTAGAGCCTAAATAAATCTGCACCCCTGGAAAGCTAAATCGGCATTTTCAATACAGATCTCTTTTACCGCACTATACAGCTATTTGTTACTGTACTGTTGTAACTATACAAGTTGTCTCTAATAAAGGGGGGTGATTTGGAATCCTCAGACACTCTGCTAATAGGACCTGGTATGATATCATGAAGATTTAAGTCGCGCAATAGATATTTGGAGGAAAACCCACTGTCAACTGTTACCAAAGCCGCTTTTTTATTGTAGCACTATACATATATTTGCTACTTATTTATTTTTATTTCACCTGTATTTAACCAGGTAGGCTGGTTGAGAACAACTTCTGATTTACAACTGCGACCTGGTCAAGATAAAGCAAAGCAGTGTGACACAGACAACAACACAGAGTTAGGAATGGAATAAACAACACACAAGCCAATAACACAATAAACAAGTCAATGACACAGTAGGAAAAAAGAAAGTCTATATGTATATGTATATATGTGTGTGCAAAAGGTATGAGAAGGTAGGCAATAAATATGACATAGGAGCGAATAACTACAATTTAGCAGATTAACACTGGAGTGATAAATGAGCAGATGATGATGTGCAAGTAGAGATACTGGTGTGAAAAAGAGCAGATAGTAAATAAAAATAGTATGGGGATGAGGTAGGTAGATTGGGTGGGCTATTTACAGATGGACTATGTACAGCTGCAGTGATCAGTTACCTGCTCAGATAGCTGAAGTTTAAAGTTGGTGAGGGAAATAAAAGTCTCCAGCTTCAGAGATTTTTTGCAGTTCATTCCAGTCACTTGCAGCAGAGAACTGGAAGGAATGAGGTGTTGGCTTTGGGGATGATCAGTGAGATATACCTGCTGGAACGTGTGGGTGTTGTTCTCGTGACCAGTGAACTGAGATAAGGCGGAGCTTTGTTGCGAAACAGAAAGCCGATTCTAGATTTGATTTTGGAGATGTTCAATATGAGTCTGGAAGGAGAGTTTACAGTCTAACCAGACAAGTAGGTATTTATAGTTGTACACATATTCTAGGTCGGAACGGTTGAAAGCATGCATTTCTGTTCTTTTAATTTTGTAGAAGTTGACTCTAATATTTTGTATTTATTTTACCTTTATTTAACTAGGCAAGTCAGTTAAGAACAAATTCTTATTTTCAATGACGGCCTAGGAACAGTGGGTTAACTGCCTGTTCAGGAACAGAACGACAGATTTGTACCTTATCAGGGTTTGAACTTGCAACCTTCTGGTTACTAGTCCAACTCTCTAACCACTATAGTGTCATACCATTCATACCATACCATATAGTGTCATACCATTCATATTTGCATCATTAGGGTGTTTTTCCGGCAGAACGCTACTTCCAGTGCAAAGTGGTGTGTCTGGGACCCAGACACACCACTGTAACCAGCTACTGACAGTACAACTTCACCTGACCCAGCCACAGCCCTGGTCCTGCTGACGTGACTGTGGGGGACACACCAGACCTCATTGGGGGCAAACACCATTCCAGGGACACATAATTGGCGTAATGAATAGCTATCTAGCGTTAGATTGTTCCGAACACCACCACGAAAGCGTACTGTAACTGGGGAGAAAGTGTAGTTCGTCAACTGGAGGCATACACAACGTATCGATCTGTGCAAATCTGCAACAGTAATTGTATATTTTTTTATTTGAAAGATTATTATTCGTTAAGGGCCATATGTTCTGAAAACCATTTGGCAAGTGATGTTTATTTACGTTTCCAAACGTTAAAACCGGCACCAGAATTATAGTTCACATGGCTAGTTGTGGTTAATCGCATAAGGGTTTTCCAGAGCTAAACTAGACCTACAGTACCGACATCATCATCATCATTAAACATAACTGTGCCACATTTTCAGTGCGCATATACACACTATATTACGGTTACGGGCACTGACGGCAAAACAATGGCGGCCCCCGGTGGGAATGATTAGATTAATGTTTTGTAATACCTCTCTTCACAGCAATTCACCTATTGTTCTGATACTTCGTGACGGATCACATTGTTAATTCTGATATGAGGGCAGTTGGTAAGTGGACATGGCTAACGTTAGCTATTCAGAACCAGAATTTAGTTTTGTAGTTGAGGTCGGATGAGATAAGAGATGAAGCCCGGATGAGATAGAGCAAGTCTACGTTGAGATCAATAACGTTACATCTTATTCAAATGCTCTTGCTTTTTCGAAAATGCAGGCATCTGAGTTTTTTTTGTCAAATGCTTAGTAAACAACAGGCTTAGACTAACAGTGAAACGCTTACTTGCGGGCCGGGAACCTTCCCAACAATGTAGATTTTTTTGTTTAGAAATAATAACACGAGTAAAGATAACTTGGCTATATACACGGGGTATCAGTACCAAGTCGATGTGCAGGGGTATGAGGTAGATTTTGTTAGGATAATCTTGGAGGTAGTGCCACATTGTCATTCTAACATGTTTCATTTGATCATATTTTCTGATCTATTATCAACAAGTAAAATCATTTCAAATGTTGATTATCTGCACAACCTAACTCTTCTTCTCTTACTTTGATAGTTGTCATGAAACTTTGACATGTTGGCACAGAAACTGCACCTGCTCCGACACAACGTCCTGTCATTTGTATCCTCTCGGACTGGCAGTGACCTCACCAGGCGCCAGTATGATGTCATCGTAGTGGGGGGAGGACATGCTGGGACTGAGGCGGCGGCCGCAGCAGCCAGATTGGGGGCAGAGACTCTCCTCATTACCCAGAAGATCATGACTATCGGTGAGAGAGAGGAAGAGCCGCCTGTTATTTACTTGTGGGATCAGTAGGAATAGAGCAGTATCTCTCTGAGCCACCCACCCACTCAGACTCACTCCCTCTCTCTCTCTCTCACACACCCTTCTCCTCTCGTTGTACCTCAGGGGCCCTCTCCTGTAACCCATCTCTGGGGGGCGTGGGGAAAGGCCAGCTGGTGAGGGAGGTGGATGCTCTGGACGGTCTGTGTGGGCGAGCAGGCGACTCGGCCGGGGTCCACTTCTCCATCCTAAACCGCAGCAAAGGGCCCGCTGTGTGGGGACCCCGGGCACAGCTGGACCGGGAACGCTACCGCCAATTCATCCAGGTACCTACCACTCAGCACAGCCAGGATCTGTTCAAGTTCATTTAATTGAATTGTTTAAACAGGAATCAGACAGGCTGTTTACATAAAGTCCTCTGTCGGCTTCGTTGGTAAGAGCGTGGCGCTAGCAATGCCACGTTTGTGGGATTAATTCCTGCATGTATCACATAAAGATACATGTATACACTCACTGTAAGTCCCTTTAGATAAAATTGTCTACCATGTGGGAGATAAAAGAGCACATATTGGCTCCAAATCCATGTTGCAGTGATACTCTTTTTAATTTACCATCTATCTCAAGAAAATCTGTATGTTAAAAATGATTAGTGCTTTAATCCTCTCCTGACTCCTCTGCAGTCAGAATTGCTGTCCACTCCCAGGCTGACAGTGTTGGAGGGCTCAGTGGATGAGTTGCTGGTGTCACAACCCAACCCAGAGGAGCCTGGACACCACAGAGTCACTGGGATAAGACTGGGTAAGATAGACTGATAGACTGACTCTCTCACACAAACACAAACACACACACTACACATTCACACACTACACTCTACACAATGTCTCTCTTAGTATCTGGTACTTGTGTTTTCCTGTTGAATCTTTGACCATTCCCCTACAGTGTCATTTATGTAGGATGATTGTAGGTTTATATGTTGTATTTAAGGTATTTAAACCGTAGTAGTATGCATCCCCTCTTTCTCCCTCCCTCTCTCTCTCTCAGACACACACACACACACAAATTCCTCTCTCGCTCTCTCACACACACACTCTTGCACACACACTCCTCTCTCTCTAACAAACCTCTCTCGCTCTCTCTCTATTTGAATTCAATTCAAAGGGCTTTATTGGCATGGGAAGCAAGTGGAATAGATAATAAACAAAAGTGAAATAAACAATCTGAAATGAATATGAGAAGATTACACTCCCAAAAGTTTCAAAAGAATAGAGATCTTTCAAATGTTATATTACTGGCTATGTATAGTGTTGTAAAAATGTGCAAATAGTGTGCAAGTACAAATGTGAAAATAAATAGATAAATATAGTTTGTATTTACTGTTAGGTTCTAATGAACCTATTAAAACTCACTGACAATTAGTAAAGCTCAAAAGTTTATTCATCCGCTTGGTCATACAGCTGCATAAGACACAGACATGGTTCCAACATTGGTAGTGTTTATATACAGTTGAAGTCTGAAGTTCATACACCTTAGCCAAATATATTTAAACTCCGTTTTTCACAATTCCCGACTTTTAATCCTAGTAAACATTCCCTGTCTTAGGTCAGTTAGGATCACCACTTTATTTTAAGAATGTGAAATGTCAGAATAATAGTAGCGAGTGATTTATTTCACCTTTTATTTCTTTCATCACATTCCCAGTGGGTCAGAAGTTTACATACACTCAATTAGTATTTGGTAGCATTGCCTTTAAATTGTTTAACTTGGATTAAACGTTTCAGGTGACCTTCCACAAACTTCCCACAATAAGTTGGGTGAATTTTGGCCCATTCCTCCTTGCTCGCACATGCCTTTTCAGTTCTGCCCAAAAATGTGCTATAGGATTGAGGTCAGGGCTTTGTGATGGCCACTCCAATACCTTGACTTTGTTGTCCTTAAGCCATTTTGCCACAGCTTTGGAAGTATGCTTGGGGCCATTGTCTATTTGGAAGACCCATTTGCGACCAAGCTTTAACCTCCTGACTGATGTCTTGAGATGTTGCTTAAATATATCCACATATTTTTCCTGCCTCATGATGCCATCTATTTTGTGAATTGCACCAGTCCCTCCTGCAGCAAAGGACCCCACAACATGTTGCTGCCACCGCCGTGCTTCACGGTTGGGATGGTGTTCTTCGGCTTGCAAGCCTCCCCCTTTTTCCTCCAAACATAACAATGGTAATTATGGCCAAACAGTTCTATTTTTGTTTCATCAGACCAGAGAACATTTCTCCAAAAAGTACAATCTTTGTCCCCATGTGCAGTTGCAAAACGTAGTCTGTCTTTTTTATGGTAGTTTTGGAGCAGTGGCTTCTTCCTTGCTGAGCGGCCTTTCATGTTATGTCGATGTTTTACTGTGGATATAGATACTTTTGTACCGGTTTCCTCTAGCATCCCAAGGTCCTTTGCTGCTGTTCCGAGATTGATTTGCACTTTTCGCACCAAAGTCCACATCTCTAGGAGACGTGTCTTCTTCTTGAGCGGTATGACAGCTGCGTTGACCCATGGTGTTTATACTTGCATACTATTGTTTGTACAGATGAACGTGGTACCTTCAGGCATTTGGAAATTGCTCCCAAGGATGAACCAAATTTGTGGAGGTCTACCATTTTCTTTTGTCTGAGGTCTTGGCTGATTTCTTTTGATTTTCCCATGATGTCAAGCAAAGAGGCACTGAGTTTGAAGGTAGGCCTTGAAATACATCCACAGGTACACCTCCAATTTACACAAATTATGTCAATTAGCCTATCAGAAGCTTCTAAAGCCATGACAATTTTCTGTAATTTTCCAAGCTGTTTAAAGGCACAGGCAACTTAGTGTATGTAAACTTCTGACCCACTGGAATTGTGATACAGTGATTAAGTGAAATAATCTCTGTTAACAATTGTTGGAAAAATTACTTGTCATGCACAAAGTAGATGTCCTAACCGACTTGCCAAAACTATAGTTTGTTAACAAGAAATTTGTGGAGTGGTTGAAAAACGAGTTTTAATGACTCCAACCCAAGTGTGTGTAAACTTCCGACTTCAACTGTATACCCCAATTTGGGTGACATTCCCTCTTCTCTAAACATGACATATTTATTATTATGCAGGAAGTTAAGTGATGCGGGCAACAAACTGTTCCTTCTCCTTAATGTGACCAGACCTGACCTTTGCCCCCCCCCATTCCTCACTGAACCACATCTCTCCATCAGTGCCTTCCAACATGTGATTGCCTTTCCTTTACTCAGTACATTCCAAGCTTAATTGCCTTGATCATATACATTCCTTCTACAGATAACCATTAACTTCTGGGCTCAGAACTCAGAACCCATCATTACAATAGTGTTTGTGCTTCACTGACTGCCCTTTTCTTGTGGCAACAGGTGACATATTCCACATGTTTTTCCAGCAGCAGATTATGATCGATAATGTCAAAAGCCACACAGAAGCCTAACAAAACAGCTCCCACAATCTTTTTATTTAACCGTTTTTACTGTCATTTTCTTCATGGGTGCATGCTTATTAGTAAATGGAATAAGCAATTTCATAAATGTGTCAAGTGCAGCGTTTGTGTAATGAGGAACAACCACCAGCAAATATGATTTATATCATCAACATAATAATCACTACAAAACTTATTGTATGACCTCTTATACACTATATTAGGCCCAGGCTTTGGAACTTTGGTTTTCCTAGATATGGCTCCTATATTGTGATCACTACATCCTATGGATTTGGATACTGCTTTAAAGCAAATTTCTGCAGCATTATTAAATATGTGATAAATACATATTGATGATTTCATTCCTGTGCTATTTGTAACTACCATGGTTGGTTGACTGACAACCTGAACCAGGTTGCAGGCACTGGTATAAGTTTGATGTTTTTTCTTGATTGGGCAGCTTGGTGGAAGCCAGTCAATATTTAAATCACCCAGAAAATATACTTTGTTGATATGACATACATTATCAAGCATTTCACACATATCTTCCAGATGCTGTCTTGGTGGTCGATAGCAGCTTCCCACAAGACTGGGCTTTAGGTGAGGCAGATGAACCTGTAGCCAAACAATATTTAACATGAGATCCTCTAAGCTTTACAGGAATGTGGTTCTGAATATAGACCGCAACATCACCCCCGTTGGCATTTCTGTATTTTCGGTAGATGTAATAGCCATGTATTGCTAAGTGCGTTTCAGAGAGAGTCAGTATATGAATGTAATCTGTTTCAAGAAAGTTATTGACTTCATGAACCTTGTTTCTTAGACTACATATGTTAATATGGGCTATTAGCACTTTTCTGGGTTGCTTTATTGTTGTGAATGCTTTACTGGTAAGCTTATCAGAAGTAGACTTGCTTATGTTATTTATATTGGAGCTGATGGTGCATGGTGAGCTTCACACAGTGGACTTCCTACTAGGGCACACCTCAGTGTTAACAGTGTAACTCTGGTTCATAGGCACATGATTACTGCATACAATAGCTGTAGAATCAGAGGTATTCAGGGCTGTTAGTGGGACAAATTAAGTGACTTACAATGTGCCTTCCAACGTCCCTGGGATAATGTACATTTGATGCAGCATTATGACAACTTATTGTCACAATGGTAGGGATAAACTGAGCTGGTCATTGAGAAGTCTTAACACAGCCTTGAAATGCATCCAGGAGCCAAGATGATTTGGATGGACTCTGTTTTTCCTGTAGAGTATCTTCTGTTTCCAGAAGGAGTCATAGTTATCTATAAAAGTGATTCCGACAACGCTCCAGTAATCTTTTAGCCAGATGTGTAATGCCAGTTGTCTGTTGAATCTTTCACACCTGTGGCCTAACGATGGTACTGGCCTGAAATGATTGACCGCTTTTTGGAATCTTTCAATGCTTGAAATATATTTTCAGAAGTTGCGAGCTAGCCCTCCCGATGTCGTTTGACCCCACATGGACTACGACACCATCAGCTCCCGGCATCTGTCGTTGAACATTCAGAAGCAGCCTTGTACTTGTGCTCCTGGGTAGCACAGGGTTCTTGCACTTAAACCGAGATGTCTCTCCATAGGCCCTCCATAGGCCCGCCAATGGGATTTTCTTTATTGTTTTTACTATTTTGTACATTGTAGAATAATAGTTAAGACAAACTATGAAATAACACAGTGAATAATGTAGTAACCAAAAGTGTTAAACAAATCTAAATATATTTGAGATTCTTCAAAGTAGGCACCCATTGCCTTGATGACAGCTTTGCACACTCTTGGCATTCTGTCAAGGGTGGCTACTTTGAAGAATCTCATATCAAATATATTTAGATTTGTTTAACACTTTTGGTTACTAAATTATTCAATCTGTGTTATTTCATAGTTTTGATGTCTTCACTATTATTCTACAATGTGGAAAATAGTAAAACATTTAGAAAAACCCATGAATGAGTAGGTGTGACTGGTACTGTATATTCCTCCATAAGCTGACAATTTCCACGTTGGAAATTTGGCCTGACAATATTATCCCGGAACTGAAAAGTAGATGCAGCTCCGACATGGGATGAAATGTTCACCGTAGTCTCTGATGGTGGTTGCTGCCAATCTGGAAAAAGTCTGTTTCCCCATATGGCGGAAAGTGGTAGACGCCATTTTGGAACAACTCTGTTCGAATCCTTGCAAATAAAATGGGTTGTCAAGGAATCAGATAAAAGTCAATCAATCCACACAGTGTGATTGTCAGATTGAATCACACAGTTTGTGGGATCACCACAGTCATAGGCAACAAGCCAGAACCCAACCACAGACTAGAAACTAGCCAGCACCCACAATAAACACAACCAAGGCACAAAACTCGCCAGCATAACAACAGCAAGGAGAGAGAGGTGACTTACTCAATGCGATTAAATGCTGGGGCCTACCAGCAACGCAATGAAGGCTGTGTTACCAGTACGATAGCCAAGAGAGAAGCACCTTGGAGAGATGTAGTTTCCAGTACAGGTCGGTGGAAAGTCGGGAGGGTGGCAAGCGCTACACCGGGACACGTGAAAGTCAAAGAGTAAACCCATGTGGTTCAAGTTTGGCAATCGTCCAAAATATCCACGGCACAATGTCAAGTGGAAGGATGAAAGCAACAGTATGCAGGTGTCTGTATTGTGTTTCTGCACATATGCAATGTAGTACACAATTTGAAGGGACCTACTTTCAAAACTACTGACTAAAAAGTATAAAAAAAGTACTGGATGATCCCTTGAACCTGTCCTATCTGAAAGGACACAGGTAGAGGGCAAGACTGCACAGCCTCCCCTTGAGAAACCAAATTGAATATGTCTTAACAGGAGCTCAAACAGGTACATATAAGCACTTGGCCCCTCCCAGGACCAAACAATTATCCAATTGGCAATTACAACCAATAAACTGGTCTGTTCGGCAATTTCCACATCCATTGTTTCAATCAGAATTATTGATAATTCATCACCATACATAAATGGAACAAACAATTATTTTCTCTCATTCAACGTACTGACTCCAAAGTGTGCACGCTCCTATTATGCACAACTAGAATGACAGAGACATTACATTTACATTTACATTTAAGTAATTTAGCAGACGCTCTTATCCAGAGCGACTTACAAATTGGTGCATTCACCTTATGACATCCAGTGGAACAGTCACTTTACAATAGTGCATCTAAATCTTAAAGGTGGGGGGGTGAGAGGGATTACTTATCCTATCCTAGGGAAAGTTTACTAACCAACATCTACCAGCCAAAAACGCTGATATTTGCATGTAGCGAGGACATGTCAATAACATATTGGACATATACAGTGAAAGAGCAGCAGTAAAGATGTCGCTTAACAGAACTTTGTCAACTGACCAGTAATGAATTATTTTAAAATAGAGAGTCTGAAAAAAATCATATTGTTCAAATATGGAGAGTCCGGGTGCTGGTGAACAGCAACAAGTGAAGACTCGTTTTCTCGGTGCTCCAATCCAGGGCGAACAATTTACTATTAATACTTAACCAACACCTCCCCCATCGTGTTAATTTTGTAACATTTAAATTGGAATCGAACCCAATTTACTCATAATGCAGTCATGAAGAAGAGGTCAGCCTTCAATGAGGTGAGGGAACTCCTACACCGCTGTCTGGACACCAAATTTGGCATTCTTTACCCAGTTGTACTGAAGATCACTACTACCTCCGGCGAGTAGAAGACATTCAAAGACACAACCAAGGCCAAAGGATACATTGTTGTGCACCTACAGTGGTTCCTCCTTTAAAAGTTGCGAGCTTGCACCGCGGGACTTAGAGGTACCCAGCGTCACGCCTTCATTGCTCCAGACCACCACACGGGGGAGTTAGAGCACTCATTATGCATTTGGGTCCCAAGGTTTTTATATGACCAATCATATCGAGTGATTCCAATGACGAATTTTGACGCAAGCCACCTGTCCCTGGGTGAAGATGGCTGACAAAATGTACAATTGAGGGGAATATGTTAGCTAATGTAGAGACAAACATTTGTGCATATTTTTTTGTCATAAAGTTAACTTGCTAAATAGCGACTTTCGTAAATTATCTGACTAGCTAACATTAGCCAGCTAGCTAGTGTTGGGAGAATAAGTTTGTGATTCGTGGTGTTTGTTTTAGGGACTCCTGAGATCCAGCAAACCAGGCTGTCATCTTGTGAAACAGTGGATGTACAGAATCTAGCTAGCTAAAGCATTTACTGCAAATTGAATGTACAATTGTGTAAGCTTGCCTTGCAATGCAGCTGAAGTAACAGCAAATTTTTCCTTGCATATTGTGTAGTAGAGGATAAAAATAACTGTATGCCTATGGATGTGTAGCTAGCTACAGTATGTAGCCGATCTGTGTATGGACCCTAAAACATTTGGTATGAATATCTGTGTATGGACCCTAAAACATTTGGTATGAATAGTAGTTCAGAACCTATCTATGAACCTCAGCTATCATAGTTGTTGTATCAGCTTCAAGACTGAATGGCATTAATGAAGCCTATGTGGACCCGGTGAGAAATGGCTGGCTAGTTAGCGGGGTGCGCGGTAATAGCGTTTCAATCGGTGACGTCACTCTCTCTGAGACCTTGAAGTAGTTGTTCCCCTTGCTCTGCAAAAGCCACGGCTTTTGTGGAGTAAACAATGGGAAGACCGCAGAGTTCCAATATTATTTTTGTTTACATTTTAACTATAGAATAACATGAGCAGGTCTCATTGCCAATAATAGCGAATGAGGCATTGTGACGTTGAACAATAAGCTGGGAAAATAACGTTCGGAAGGTGAATTGGTGCCACAGTGCTCAATAGAACTAATAGGAGCTGGCACCACAACTGCCACAGACACTTACCCAGGCGACTATTTTGGTTTTGCTTAAAAAAGACGAATCAATCTAGACTGTGGCTCATACCTCCCTATAATCCTTTTGTGCTGCAATTATAAAATTCTCACTTAGGTCCTCTACTGCCGTTTAGAGATGGTGATGCCTAATAACTAACTGACCAAACCAGATTTTTCTCAGGTAATCTTTCTATAATAATATTTAATGTTCTTTATTCTGCCCACTTGATGCTGAGAGGGAATATCTATTTCCAGTACTAGAGAGATTTGTATTTGGCCCGTCATTCCTTTCCTGGATGAAGATTTTGTACTCGTCCCCAGTGGCTTCTGTTCGCACCAACAATGTTACCTCCAGCTACTTCCCTCTCCACAGGGGGCCAGGCAGGGTTTCTGTTTATCCCTTTTCCTATTTGATATGGCTATTGAGCATCTTGCTATTGCCCTGCGGGCGGAGGAGAGGATTAAGGGAATATTAAGGGGCAACATAACTCACAAGTTGTCCTTATATGCAGACGATTTTCTTTTATACTCATGGTCATGCTACAAGGTTTTGGCACATTCTCTGGTTATAAGTTAAATCTAACAAAAGTGTGATCCTCCCCATTAATCAGATAAATCAAATCAAATCAAAACAAATTTTATTTGTCACATACACATGGTTAGCAGATGTTAATGCGAGTGTAGCGAAATGCTTGTGTTTCTAGTTCCGACAATGCAGTGATAACCAACAAGTAATCTAACTAACAATTCCAAAACTGTCTTATACACAGTGTAAGGGGATAAGGAACATGTACATAAGGATATATGAATGAGTGATGGTACAGAGCAGCATACAGTAGATGGTATCGAGTACAGTATATACATATGAGATGAGTGTGTAGACAAAGTAAACAAAGTGGCATAGTTAAAGTGGCTAGTGATACATGTGTTACATAAGGATGCAGTCGATGATGTAGAGTACAGTATATACATATGCATATGAGATGAATAATGTAGGGTAAGTAACATTATATAAGGTAGCATTGTTTAAAGTGGCTAGTGATATATTTACATAATTTCCCATCAATTCCCATTATTAAAATGGCTGGAGTTGGGTCAATGTCAATGACAGTGTGTTGGCAGCAGCCACTCAATGTTAGTGGTGGCTGTTTAACAGTCTGATGGCCTTGAGATAGAAGCTGTTTTTCAGTCTCGGTCCCAGCTTTGATGCACCTGTACTGACCTTGCCTTCTGGATGATAGCGGGGTGAACAGGCAGTGGTTCGGGTGGTTGATGTCCTTGATGATCTTTATGGCCTTCCTGTAACAACGGGTGGTGTAGGTGTCCTGGAGGGCAGGTAGTTTACCCCCGGTGATGCGTTGTGCAGTCCTCACTACCCTCTGGAGAGCCTTACGGTTGAGGGCAGAGCAGTTGCCGTACCAGGCGGTGATACAGCCCGCCAGGATGCTCTCGATTGTGCATCTGTAGAAGTTTGTGAGTGCTTTTGGTGACAAGCCGAATTTCTTCAGCCTCCTGAGGTTGAATAGGCGCTGCTGCGCCTTCTTCACGATGCTGTCAGTGTGAGTGGACCAATTCAGTTTGTCTGTGATGTGTATGCCGAGGAACTTAACTAGCTACCCTCTCCACTACTGTTCCATCGATGTGGATAGGGGGGTGTTCCCTCTGCTGTTTCCTGAAGTCCACAATCATCTCCTTAGTTTTGTTGACGTTGAGTGTGAGGTTATTTTCCTGACACCACACTCCGAGGGCCCTCACCCTCCTCCCTGTAGGCCGTCTCGTCGTTGTTGGTAATCAAGCCTACCACTGTTGTGTCGTCCGCAAACTTGATGATTGAGTTGGAGGCGTGCGTGGCCACGCAGTCGTGGGTGAACAGGGAGTACAGGAGAGGGCTCAGAACGCACCCTTGTGGGGCCCCGTGTTGAGGATCAGCGGGGAGGAGATGTTGTTGCCTACCCTCACCACCTGGGGGCGGCCCGTCAGGAAGTCCAGTACCCAGTTGCACAGGGCGGGGTCGAGACCCAGGGTCTCGAGCTTGATGACGAGCTTGGAGGGTACTATGGTGTTGAATGCCGAGCTGTAGTCGATGAACAGCATTCTCACATAGGTATTCCTCTTGTCCAGGTGGGTTAGGGCAGTGTGCAGTGTGGTTGAGATTGCATCGTCTGTGGACCTATTTGGGCGGTAAGCAAATTGGAGTGGGTCTAGGGTGTCAGGTAGGGTGGAGGTGATATGGTCCTTGACTAGTCTCTCAAAGCACTTCATGATGACGGAAGTGAGTGCTACGGGGCGGTAGTCGTTTAGCTCAGTTACCTTAGCTTTCTTGGGAACAGGAACAATGGTGGCCCTCTTGAAGCATGTGGGAACAGCAGACTGGTATAGGGATTGATTGAATATGTCCGTAAACACACCAGCCAGCTGGTCTGCGCATGCTCTGAGGGCGCGGCTGGGGATGCCGTCTGGGCCTGCAGCCTTGCGAGGGTTAACACGTTTAAATGTCTTACTCACCTCGGCTGCAGTGAAGGAGAGACCGCATGTTTCCGTTGCAGGCCGTGTCAGTGGCACTGTATTGTTAGCAGACGTTAGTTAGCAGACGGTATTGGGAATGCCAGCTTCCCATTTAAGGTGGAGCATCAGGTCTTTACTTATTTGGGAATAAAGGTCACACACTCATTTAAGGCTCTGTTTAAACAACTTCAAAACACTCCTGGAGCGCACTAAGCAGGATTTCATAAGGTGGTCGTCTCTTCCCATTTCATTAACAGGTCGCATTAATTCTGTTAAGATGCCTGTACTACCTAGTGTAGCAGGCTCAAGGGGGTGGGGTTTCCACGTCACCAAGTTCAATAACAAAACACGCACACAACTAGAATACAAATGGGCAATTTATTAGGGAGATTGGCACACTGTGGGAAAGAGGGGAATTCAGCAACCAATCCACAATCCGTTCTCATTGTCCGTTCTGTTCTCCAGGGGCAGGAAGTCCATATAAGGCTAGGTTAGGTACACTCTGCATGGGTCCCGACAAAAGTTTGACTAAACCTGGTCCCCATTAATACAATACGTGGAGAGCCTGCCTTTTACTTCGTGTAGTTTGGTAAGCAGTTATGTCTGTTCTAGTGGCCATTTTGTGCTGATAATAATTTTTATAACTTTTTTCCCATTGTTTTTTGTTTCTATTACTGTTTGTTTCTTTCCTATTTAACTTACTTTTATATATGCCTTGGTGGGTGGGAGAATGTGGAGGGTATGGATGGGAGAATGAGGGGTTGAGGTTGTACTGCTTTTGTTATTATATCTGAATCTATAAATTAAAAGTATTTTTAAATCAAATAAAAATATGAAGATTCAGATGGGGCATATACACTGAGTGTACAAAACATTAGGAACACCTTCCTAATATTGAGTTGCACACCCTTTTGCCATCAGAACAGCCTCAATTCGTTGGCCCATGGACCTTACAAGGTGTCAAGCGTTCCACAGGGATGTTGACTCCAATGCTTCCCACAGTTGACCAAGTTGGCTGGATGTCCTTTGGGTGGTGGACCATTCTTGATGCACACGGGAAACTGTTTAACATGAAACCCAGCAGCGTTGCAGTTCTTGACACACTCACACCGGTGCGCCTGGCACCTACTACCATACCCCGTTCAAAGGCACTTAAATATTGTGTCTTGCCCATTCACTCTGAATGGCACACATACACAATCCATGTCTCAAGACTTAAAAATCCTTCTTTAACCTGTCTCCTCCCCTTCATCTACACTTAAAGTGGATTTTACAGGTGACATCAATAAGGGATCACACCTTTCACCTGGATTTACCTGGTCAGTCTGTCATGGAAAGTTCCTAATGTTTTATACACTGTGTACATTGCACACGTCAATGTCTCAATCTGAATTGACTTTTTTTTTTCTTTATGTATTATTTATATTATCCCTGCTGTGATATAATTTGAAAGGTCTTATTTAAACCATATTATAATCCCTCCTGAATCTCAGCCACAATTTACATGTGGATGTTTCACTGAAGATACAGTAAACTCCCTGTAATTGTTTGGAGAGGATGTTTGTAAATCTATTCAACTCCCTTGTCTCTAGAAGTATAATAATGTCTACATACAGCATTTACAAGGTCTGGGTCTGGGCTTTTCACACCAAGAGAGCACAAACCCTGAATATTATAGCAGCTTATACTTAAGGATGCTATGTTTCAAATGTTCCTTTAGGACATGTTCTCTCTATTCTCTCCTCTTAGTCGATGGAAGCCACCCCATCTTGTCCAGCTCAGTGGTACTTACCACTGGCACTTTCCTGTCCGGCTCCCTCTTCATGGGCCAAACCAACTCTCCCGGGGGGAGGATGGGGGATGCTCAATCATGTGCCGGACTTTCATACACACTGAAAGAGACATTGGGGTTGAAGGTGGGTCGGCTGAGGACTGGCACACCCCCTCGGATAGTGAAGGAGTCCGTGGATCTGTCCTTGGCTCAGCTCCAAGCCCCGGACAAACAGCCCACTCCCTTCAGTTTTCTCAACACCCACACCCGCTGCAAGGTAAAAACTACAAAGAAAGACTACAACTGCCAATATGCCAACATAAAACTTTACACCCGGCAAAGATTGTTTTTGGGTTAATTCGAAGGTAAAGAAGTAGTACAAAGCGATTTCAGGTATTTCTAAATCTTATTCTTTAAAAACCACTGGTCTAGACAAAATTATCAACAAAATGTTGCATAATACACCTTAAATTCTCTAGAAACTGGCTGTGATTCTAACATGCTGTGCCCTGTAGCCAGAAGAGCAGCTCCCCTGCTATCTGACCCACACCACGCCTGGAGTGGAGAGAGTGGTCAGGGAGAGTGTCCACCTCAACTGTCACATACAGCAGGACACCAAAGGTCCCAGGTACATGCACACGCAGACAGACACACACTCCGTAAACTGTGTACACATTACTTTACAAACTGCATTTTGTCTTTCCTCCTCTCTTAGATACTGTCCTTCCATCGAGTCGCGGGTGCTGCGGTTTCCGGGGCGAAGGCACCAGGTGTGGCTGGAGCCGGAAGGTTTGACCTCTGACCTGTTGTACCCCCAGGGCTTGTCCATGACCATGCCCCCTGACCTGCAGCTCCGCCTCCTTAGGGAGATCCCCGCCTTGCACCGAGCCGAGATCCGCACTCCTGGTATGCAGCCCAAAATAGACACCCACTCTGGGTCCCAACAATCTGTCCTTTCTCCCAAAGTGTGCACTTGTTCACTTCCAATGAGTGAGGGAGGAGTGCAGGCAGAAAAATGGTCAACCTATCCCGTACCCCTTGATCATTTATGCACCCTTCTAGATCTGAAAGAATTGGATGGGCGTTAACTATATAGTAATAGCTCCACCTTGCTAGCCTTCTTGTATGCTAGTAGGATTTTTTCCATTTTACTTACACGCATCCAGTTCTTTCAAGTCTGAGGAGGAATCCAGAAGTTAACTGCTAAACTTTCGATCAGATTTAAGTGCATCTGTTCAGCTCAACTGTTGTAGTTGTTTTGTTAGATCAAGTTAGACACAGTTATCATCAAGCTTGATTGACCGAAAGACGTACATCTACATTAGCACTCCGAGGTGTGTCATTGCGGTTGTTTTGGAGAGGCTACACTATAGTTGGACTGCGCTTAACCACGGATCTACAAATCACCTTCCATCCCAAATAACTACTCATTATTATGTGAAATAACTAAAGTTATGAAAATTAGCGATTCTGCATCTCACCTCAAACTGATTTCCTCAAACATAACCTCCTTATCTCTCTGGATTCCAGGTTACGGGGTGCAGTATGACTTCGTGTGCCCCACCCAGCTGACCCCGTCTCTGCAGGTGAAGAGCACGCAGGGGCTCTTCCTCGCGGGTCAAATCAACGGCACCACGGGCTACGAGGAAGCAGCCGCACAAGTAGGGGTTAAATCTGTTCTAATCTGGGAACTGGGACACCTGGGTCGTGTTGTTAGGGCACGTAAGGGTAAATGTTTTGAAACATTTTTGGGCAAGAGCAGGTAGTCCCTCCCTGTTTTAGTCTGTTTTCTTCCATTTGGTGCCTAGTAAACACAACCCAGGTGTGTAGACTCTCTGGTCAACAAACAGTGACATTAATTGTTCACCTTACTATCAGAAAAGAAAACAGGCAGCGCTCTTGGACTGAAGGCTGGTAGCAGAATAGCCATTTTACATGTTTGTAATTTAGCAGACGTGCTTATCCAAAGCGACTAACGGTACAGTGAATGTATACATTTTTTGTATGACCACTGTGGGACTTAAACTCTTAGCCTTGGCAATGCTACCGGCCGTTTGCCACACTTTTTTACCAACTGACCCACCACAGGACCCTACAATATATGCTACAACAAACCCCTTTCTCTCCAGGGCTTGTGGGCGGGGGTGAATGCAGGTCGGACAGCCCTCTCCCTGCCCCCCATGGCACTGTCTCGTACCCAAAGCTACATCGGGGTGCTGATCGATGACTTGGTGGGCCGAGGGGTGACAGAACCTTACCGCATGTTCACCAGCCGCGCCGAGTTCAGAACCTACCTCAGGCCCGACAACGCAGATCTCCGTCTCACCCCCAGAGGTATCATAATGTGTGTGTCTGACAGTCCCCAACTACTGGGTGCACTTGTTTTGGCTTACATAGGGCCCCGGGTAATGTAGTGATACATGAACAGAGTGTATTATTGGCTGTGTTCAGTTATGAGGTCAAGCATGAGTCACTGACAGGAAATCCAGCAGCTTGAAGCTTAATATTGTTAACGAAGTGCACATTGGCCGCATAGGTTTATAAGATAATAAAATGACTACTGTCATTAGCCAACTGGAGGAATTCTAAGATATATTGCATCTCTGGCCATGTTCGACTGATCACAGACTGAGCAATCTTACTGATACAAATAATAGTCTGTCTGCAGTCACCAACTGCAATGTAGTCAATCTCAAAATTCCATGTCAGACTTTGTGGATGAATAATATTTTGACCTTTGACCCGGTCTGCAAGGGTTTGAGGAGGTGGGCTGCGTGACTTTGCGGCGATACAAGAAAGCGGTAAGTGTGAGGGACGGCCTCCAGGAAGCCCTGATGGCCCTGCAGTCCGTGGCGCTATCCTCCACCCGCTGGAGAGAGAAGCTGGGCAACATCAGCCTGAGTGAGAACAAGAGCACCACCTTAAAGTGAGTGGGAAGTGGTTCAGCGGTGGGTGGTTCAGCATGCATTTACTGGGATGCGCTCAGCAGAAAACAATGTTGGACGTTTAGAATAGAAATATACGTTGTATTCAGACCCCTTGACTTTTTCCACATTACAGCCGTATTCTAAAATGGATTAAATATATATATATATATTTTTTTTTTTCCCTCATCAAGCTACACACAATACCCAATAATGAAAGCAATAACAGGTTAAAAAAAAAGAAATGGGGGGAAAAAAATACTATTTACATAAGTATTCAGACCCTTTACTCAGTACTATGTTGAAGCAGCTTTGGCAGCGATTACAGCATTGAGTCTTCTTGGGTATGACGCTACAAGCTTGACACACCTGTATTTGGGGAGTTTCTCCCAATCTTCTCTGCAGATCCTGTCAAGCTCTGTCAGGTTGGATGTGGATCGTCGCAGCACAGATATTTTCAGGCTCTGGCTGGGCCACTCGAGGATATTCAAAGACTTGTTCCGGAACCACTCCTGCATTGTCTTGGCTGTGTGCTTAGGGTCGTTGTTCTGTTGGAAAGTGAACCTTTGCCCCAGTCTAAAGTCCTGAGAGCTCTGGAGCAGTTTTTCATCAAGGATCTCTACTTTTCTCCTTTCATCTTTTCGTCAATCCTTACTAGTCCCTGCCACTGAAAAACACTCCCAGTCCCTGCCACTGAAAAATATCCCCACAGCATGATGCTGCCACCACCATGCTTCACCATAGGTGCCAGGTTTCCTCCAGATGTGACACTTGGCATTCAGGCCAAAGAGTTCAATGTTTGTTTCATCAGACCAGAGAATCTTGTTTCTCATTGTCTGATAGTCCTTTAGGTGCCTTGTGGCAAAATCCAAGTGGGCTGTCATGTGCCTTTTACTGAGCTGGCTTCAGTCTGGCCGCTCTGCCATAAAGGTCCTGATTGGTATAGTGCTGCAGAGATGGTTGTCCTTCTGGAAGGTTCTCCCATCTCCACAGAGTAGCTCTGGAGCTCTCTCAGTGACCATCGGGTTCTTGGTCACCTCCCTGACCAAGGCTCTTCTTCCCCGATTGCTCAGTTTGGCCGGGCGGCCAGCTCTAGGAAGAGTCTTGGTGGTTCCACACTTCCTTTTCGGAATGCTGGAGGCCACTGTGTTGTTGGGGACCTTCAATGCTGCAGACATTTTTTGGTACACTTCCTCAGATCTGTGCCTGGACACAATCCTGTCTCGGAGCTCTATGGACAATTCCTCCGACCTCATGGCTTGGTTTGTGCTCTGACGTGCACTGTCAACTGTGGGACCTTAAATAGACAGGTGTGTTCCTTTCCAAATCATGTCCAATCTATTGAATTTACCACAGGTGGAGTCCAAGTTGTAGAAACATTAAGGATGAACCTGACCTCAATGTTGAGTCTCATAAAGGGCGCGAATACTTATGTAAAAAAAGGTATTTGAAAAAATATGCAAAAATGTCTAAAAACCTGTTTTCGCTTTGTCATTATGGGCTATTGTGTGTGTGGATTTAGGATTTTTTATTTAGTCAATTTTAGAATGTTGTAACGTAACAAATCAAGGGGTCTGAATACTTTCCAAATGCACTGTATGACAAGAAATCATATCAGCTCTATTCAGGAAATGTCTCTGCAACATTCAAGGTTTGTCTGAATATAGCCCTGACGTTCTATGTATGGGAACAGTATCCTTAAAACATCCGTATCTGGTATTTGTGTACACACACAGGTTGTCAAAAAGATAGTCTGTTTCAGAATGAGGAGTCACTAACAACACTGCAACCTATGAGAAAGTGAATGCGTTACATCTTGCTACATTTTCAAAATGATTTTCTATTTTCTCAAGCAGAGGTGTGTGTGTATAGTCTGCTCATTAACTTTACCATGTATCTTTCTCTCTCAGTGGTTTGGATCTGTTGCAATACAAAGATGTGTCTTTTGAAATGTTGGCCTCCGCATTCCCAGAGTGCCTTTCACAATATGTTGAGTACTCACAACGACTCAAGATTGAAGGTAAAGGCTCATTTTAAGTCTCAAACAGTCTGTGTCTGAAATGGCAGTCGATTTCCTACATAGTGCACTACTTTTGTGGCTCTGGTCAAAGGTAGTGCACAATATAGGGGATAGACTGTCATTTCAGACACGCACTCAGTTTAGTCTGTTAAACTTTACCTTAAAATGTACTGAACCCTGTGCTTTGTGGCTTTCAGCTGTTTACAGACCCCACTGCGAGAAGCAGAGTCGAGAGATGGAGAGAATACGGAGCGAGGAAAGTCTGTCTCTCCCCTCTGACATGGACTACCTCTCCTTACCAGTGTCCCTCTCTCAGGAGGTCAGAGAGATACTGGACCGAGTCAGGCCCAACACTGTGAGTCTCAGTAAAACTACAACAAACCACATTTCCACAGTTTATGCGAGTAAAGTCATATTGAAAAATATATATAATTACGACAACTGATGGAAACAGGAAGTTTCGGTAAAATGTTATAAATACCGACAGATAACGTGTTTGATCGACAAACTGGGATATTTTCTAAGTCAGTCAAATTAATTAGGCTAGAGATGGTGGTGGAAACATAAAATTGTATTTGTTACATGCGCTGAATTACAACAGGTGTTGACCTTACTGTGAAATGCATATTTACAAGCCCTTAACCAACAATGCAGAGTTAAAAAAATAAAAAAGGAAAAATAGTAACAAAAAAATAATTCCAGACTATATACACAATCGGTACAGAGTCAATGTGCAGGGGTACGGGTTAGTTGAGGTAATGTGCACATGTAGGTAGGGGTAAAGTGACTATGCATAGATAAGACAAGAGTAGGGTGTTGAAAGTGCACTGTGATGAGCTTGATGCTCCTTTCCAATAAATATTGAGGGTCTTATTCTGATGACATGATCAATGCTTAACTGCTGTTTGACAAATATTCTCATGTAGACTAGCCTACCCGCACCGCACTGTATCTGCCAGCTGTTGGCTAGAGCACACGTGCAAAGACCAGAGGAGGTACATTTGCTATTTAACACAACAGTTTGTGACAAAATGATCCGTAGTTGAAAATGGGATGGAAACAAATTCGGTACATGAAAACTTAAGCGAAAAATGAAGTGCACTCTGTCATCGCACACAGATTTCTATCCGCAATAACTCTGTTTAATAAATCTACATGGTAGATTTATTAGAGACACAAACTTTTGACTGGTACTGTGTGTGGGCCTATAGCTTCAAAGGAGTGTTCCTTGATGAAAGCTAACTAAGCTCTATCTACCAAACGTTGGGCTGTGCTTAAATAGTCATGATAATACATTATTTGTAAAATGATTGTTTTTGAGTTTGACACTTGTCTTGTCTTTGTAAATTAGCTGGGCGCTGCTACTCGTCTACCAGGCATGACGCCTGCTGGGATCATCCACCTTCTCAACTATGTCATCAGGACCGGGCAGAGGAACAGACACACAGAGCACAGAAACCGATCGAGCCAAAAAGAGGGGGGAAAGGGACAGCTGTGTGCAAGCAACATACCGATATCTCAGTGAAATAATGACTAAGAAAAAAATAAATGTACAAAAATGAACTATGGTAGTTTAGGAAATCATCAATGTTTAATTTTAAATGACCTGAGATTTCAAACCAAACAATTGTGCCCAATTTCACTAATTTAATCTATTCAGCCTCACAAACAGTAACAAAAAAATCCAACATGCAGGCTAAATTGATTATCAAGTGAACATTTCTAGTTCTGTAACAAACATTTTAGTGAAACCAGCACAACAGTAGTAGTGCAACCAACATTATATCCCACGTGACCTTTTTGAGGTCACTACTGTTGGTGGTGACAGTCTGTCCATCCAGCTCGCCTGTCCCTCTGGAGAAGAAGTCAAATGGAAATTTCCACTTGGGCTGTGGCGTTCCCCTGGGGGGTTCTGGGTAGACTGTAGTGTCAACAAACATCACCTCTGTGGTCACAGCGAAAGGCGAGACGAGGGGACACTGAAGAGGAGAAAGACCGTGTGCAGGGGTAAGAAGGTGTTTGAGAGGCATTCCAGGTCATTTATTTTGCAGTGACATGTCTCAGAAGACTGTAGCTATATCATATTCATGTGGTTCCAGAGAAGTTCAACACTTCTGGCTGTAAAATCTGCTCAGCACAGATACAGAAATGATTATACATAAAACCCTTGAGGATTATGCACACGTTATTGGGATAGTTTACCGAAATGACACGTTTCATTGGTGAACTATCCCTTTAAAATAGCAAAGGAAGTCATAGGACACGCACCAGTTTAAACTACATTAACCGGGACTAGAGCAGGGGTATTCAAGTCTTACCCTATGAGGATCAGACTATTGCTGCTTTTCTGTTTCTACCTGATAATTAAATTGCACCCACCTGGCAACGCCAGGTCAAAATAAGTCCCTGGGGACTTATGGGGAGGGAAAAAAGCAGTGGAACTGGATTTGAGGTCCAGATTTGAATTTGAGGGGATTATAAGATATTGAGGGAGCTCAAACTGTTCAACCACTGCAAGAGGAGACATGCTTGACCCTTACCTTGACCTTCTGACAGTGGAAGAGGTATTTGGCCCCTAGAATGTAGTTCTGGGGAAAGGCCAGGAGACCTGTCTGAGCCCACAGCACCTGGACTGACAGGGAGTGGGGGAGGAGACACCCGGACTCACACGACTCCTCCGGAGACTGAGGGAAGAGAGAAGACATTTATATATGTGTAGAAAATCCCCCTGTTGAGGGACAATCTTCTGTATATTGCACAATCATCGGTTGCACACGGCCTTGTGCTCCCTCTCGTGGTTTCACAGACTTAATTAATCTGCTGCATTTCTTCTGATGCAAGCCTGCATCTGTCAGCAGCTCCATATTAGAGATGGTCCTTGCTATCCGGGATCATTGGGACATCCCTACACCATTGACATTTAAAATTAGGGGTTAAGGTTAGGGACAATTCAAGGATCCCAGAGAGCAGTAACCATTTAGGGATGGTTTGAAATTTACCGAATGGAGACCTGGAGGAAGGTCATTATTTACATTTTTTTTACTTCAAAAAGGGGGAGGGTTTAGGTTTTTTTTTTGTTAAAAAAATCAATTAAAAAAAATCTAGTCCAGGGGAGGGTCATGTCATTTTTTGTAATTTATATTTCAAAATAAGTTGTTTATTAGGCTATATATCGATGTGTGCTCAATGTCGCCCCTCATCTCTGATTTTCCATCAATCAAAATGATCCATATGCCATGCTCGGAGAAGCACAGCACAGCACACAGTTACACTCCATTTAGACTTGAGTACCTTGAGCAAAAGCAATTGTGGGTTCGATTACAGGCTCAAAATGGCCAGAAACAAAGACCATTCTTCTGAAACTTGTCTGTCTATTCTTGTTCTGAGAAATGAAGGCTATTCCATGCGAGAAATTGCCAAGAAACTGAAGATCTTGTCCAACGCTGTATACTACTCCTTTCACAGTACAGCGCAAACTGGCCCTAACCAGAATAAAAAGAATGGGGGGCCCCGGTGCATGACTGAGTAAGAGGACAAGTACATTTGAGAGTATCTAGTTTGAGAAACAGACTAAACAAGGCCTCAACTGGCAGCTTTATTAAATAGTTCCCGCAACACAACAGTGAAGAGGCGACTCCGGGATGCTGGCTTCTAGGCAGAGTTCCTCTGTCCAGTGTGTTATTTTGCCCATCTTAATCTTTATTGGCCAGTCTGAGATATGGATTTTTCTTTGAAAGTCTGCCTACAAGTCCAGCGTCCCGGATTATACAGACAAATACAAATCACATGGCTATAGGGACCTCAGCCTCAGCAATGCCACAGTTCAGAACTTGAGAATCATTTTCTCTACACTCTTCACTGTTGACGTCGAGACTGGTGTTTTGCGGGTACTATTTAATGAAGCTGCCAGTTGAGGACTTGAGGCGGCTGTTTCTCAAACTAGACACTAATGTACTTGTCCACTTGCTCAGTTGTGCACCGGGGCCTCCCACTCCTATTCGAATGCTCTTTAAAATCAGAACAACCGTTTTCAGCTGTGCTAACCATGACACAGGAGTCATGGTTGCTGATAATGGGCCTCTCCATTAAAGAATGAAGACGTTTCCAGCTACAATAGTCATTTACAACATTAACAATGACTACACTGTATTTTCTGATCAATTTGATGTCATTTTAAATGGACCAACAACAACAAAAAATCAAAAACAAGGACATTTCTAAGTGACAAACTTTTGAACAGTAGTGTACATTTTATGGACACAGTATATTTTACATGTTCTTTTTTGTCCCACATTTCAGCTCCCCTATCTCTGAACACTATCCAGTTTTGATTTCTATTTGCCATAATTTAACTCTGCCTTGATGTTTCACAACAGTTATGAATCGTTTTATTTTCATAGTTTCTACAGATTGTAAATTAAAAATTTCTGCTAAGAGTATTATATTATTGATCAACTGACAATGACTTTTCAGATCACTCAGCAGTGCTTTTTGCAGAATTAACTCCAGGTAAATGTTGCAATTCTTCAACCATTCCTGAACCTGTGACCAAAAACAAGCTACATATGGACACTACCAAATGATTGTCTCTTCACAGCAAAATCTGCAGAGCTGGGATGGTTGTATTCCCTATATACAGGGCCTTCGGAAAGTATTCAGACCCCTTGACTTCCACATTTTGTTAGGTTACAGCCTTATTCTAAAATTGCTTACATAATTTTTTTGCCCCCTAAATCTACACACAATACCCCCAAAAGACAAAGCAAAAACAGTACAAATAAAAATCTAAATATCACATTTACATAACTTTTAGTACTTTGTTGAAGCACCTTTGGCAGTGATTACAGCCTCAAGTATTCTTGGGTATGACACTACAAGCTTGGCACACCTGTATTTGGGGAGATCCTCCCATTCTTCTCTGCAGATCCTCAAGCTCTGTCAGGTTGGATTGGGAGCGTCGCTGCACAGCTATTTTCAGGTCTCTCCAGAGATGTTCGATCGGGTTCAAGTCCGGACTCTGGCTGGACCACTCAAGGACATTCAGAGACCACTCCTGTAGTTGTCTTGGCAGTATGCTTAGGGTCATTGCCCTGTTGGAAGGTGAATATTTGCCCCATTCTGTCCTGAGTGCTCTGGAGCAGGTTTTCATCAAGGATCTCTGTGCTTTGATCCTGCCTAGTCTCCCAGTCCCTGCCGCTGAAAAACATCCTCACAGCATGATACTGCCACCACCGTAGGAATGGTGCCATGTTTCCTCCAGACATGACGCTTGGCATTCAGGCCAAATAGTTCAATGTTGGTTTCATAAGACCAGAGAATTTTGTTTCTCATGGTCTGAGAGTCTTTAGGTGCCTTTTAATGAGGAGTGGCTTCCATCTGGCCACTCTACCATAAAGGCCTGATTGGTGGAGTGCTGCAGAGATGGGAGAACGTACCAGAAGGACAACCATCTCCTCAGAGTGCCCATCAGTTTCTTGGTCACCTCCCTGACCAAGGCCCTTCTCCCCCGATTGCTCAGTTTGGCTGGGTGTCCAGCTCTTCTAGGAAGTCTTGGTGGTTCTTCTTCCATGTAAGAATGCTGGAGGCCACTGTGTTCTTGGACTTCCAATGCTGCAGAAATGTTTTGGTACCCTTCCCTAAATCTGTACAAAATCCTTTCTCGGAGCTCTACGGACAATTCCTTCGACCTCATGGCTTGGTTTTTGCTTTGACAAGTGTGGGACCTTATAGACAGGTGTTTCTTTCTCAACCATGTCCAATGAATTGAATTGACCACAGGTGGCCGATGATCAATTGAAACAGGTTGCACCTGATCTCAATTTGAGTCTCATAGCAAAGGTTCTGAATACTCACGTATAAATAAGGCATTTCATAATTTTTTAGCAAAAATGTCTAAACCTGTATTGTGTGTAGATTGATGAAAAAAATGTATATAATACAATTTAGAATAAGGCCGTAACGTAATAATGTGGAATAAGTGAAGGGGTTTGAATACTTTCCGAATGCACTGTACATCTGTAGTCATACTCATCTCGTATTCCACAGAATATTAAACTCAATTACATGAAGTACATTTTTATAACACTGACATTGAGGAATGTCAACACACCGACAAACTGTTGATTTTGGAAGTAACTGAGCCTTTAAAGAAAAGCATCGTTGCCTACTCAACTCACGCTGTGCCATTGCCATGTGCCAAATGTAATATTTAAATGAGTAAATTAAGAGTCTGCCGGAGGTAAAGCATTAAAGGGATAGTTTACTGTCCTTTTAACAGACTCACCTGTGGCATCACAGAGCATGCCTGTGTGATGACTCTTGCCCAGTCTGGTTGTGACCCCACAGTCATGGCAACCAGGTTGGGTGTGGCAACCCCCCGGAGGACCCTATAGAGCTGGGAGCGCAGCTTAGAGCAGTTACTCGAGGGAGAACTAAGAATGAGAGAGAGAGACAAAAAATAATGAACTAAATGCAGCAAAGAGGTTCAGGAACTTTCTTTAAAGGGATATTTTGCTTAAAAATGAACTAAAGATGAACAAAAAACGACACCAATAATTTTGGACCAGACTGCATAGGAAACTACAAATGGAAAAGCCAGGTGGACAGGGCACTGTCACTAAGGGATGAGCATGATGGATGGGTAGTGTAGTCTCACCTGAAGGTACAGCCTGTGATGGTGTTGTGAGTGAAAAGGATGGGCATGCGGCTATTGGGGTTAATAGAGCACTCTCCCCCCAGTGACACACCCAGAAGAGTTAGCTGACCCGGAGTCAAAGAACAGGAAATCTCAGTATATTGGCACTACGCCTCACACAGTTTAAACCAGTGCAGTGTAGTATAAGAATGGAAAAGTAAATATAGCTGCAAGCAGCAATGAAACATGGTGCTGGCTATAAGCAGGCTTAAAGAGAGTTGCATGGAAGCATTATACCTTTAAAAAAAATCTAAACAAGTTCTATGCAAGTTGAGGTGAAGTTAGGATTCTAGCTTATTGAGACAAATATTTAGGGAAAATAGAAAGTTATTTTCCAAAATGCATCATATGGGGATGATTTCCGCATTTTGATAGTTACAGATCTTTGAAACTTGAGTGCTGCCAAGCAAAACTGTGAATGTCAACAAAGGACGAATGAAACAAGTAACAAAAGAGTGTGGAATTGTCCTTTAACTCCTAACGTACTTGAGACCGACATGATTGAGTTGTCAATCGGATGTACGGTTCATGATGATTTTCGAAGATGTTTGTTCCTTTAATTGAGAAACTCATACTGAGTGTTGTGGTTGCATGGGTGGACCTGACCCTTCGACGTCTTTATCACTGGCATAAATGCTCACAGTTTGAGATTCACAACTGAATTGCATGCCGTTTACATGTTTGAGATCAACACCTGCGTCAGCATACACCTTCCTACTACTGACCACAAAACCCTCAAATCAGTTTCAAGTTTAGTTATTAGGGTTTCATTCAGAACACAAATTTTTTTTTTGAAAGGTTCCATTTTGTCCATTTGATGTTTATCATAGATTTTTTTTAGCGACTGACATGATGAAAATACTGTATATTTGGAGTTCAGAGTCAGATTTACAGCTCATGAGAAGATTTTATTTAAAATCCAGGATTGTAAAAAATCCAACATGGTTCAAATTTGTTCCTTATGATGAGAAACACTGATATACCAAGCTTCGTGTTTATACGTCAAACAGGGAACTGGGCCTGAGCCTTAGAATGCTTATTACAGCACCACCTATAGACCATATTGCCAAAGTATAATTGTTTTTAACAATCGTGCATTGCGATATTGAACAAGTGTGAAAGAATAATCAGAAGGGGAAAAAAATCCAAATGTTTTCTTGCAGCCAGCACCCCTAATAAGAACATTCAGTACATAGTGTCACGGTTGTGATTCTTTACAGCAACTGTAGTGTAGGCCCATTGATTTCACTGATCTTCTGTGTCTTCTCTGAATAGTTTTTAAATTAAAACAAAGTCGCATACATGTCTCTGTATATCAACAAGTAGTATGCCAAAAAATTAAAAACATTGGTTCTGCATGTCATGATGTGTGCTAATACCAAAGGATACAGGTTGGACCGCGTCGCCAAACTGACCAATCACAGGAGTCCCCATTGTTAGTCCCACCACAGGGGTTGGTTCAGGAGTAGGAGGGGGCGTGGATAACTGAGAAATAGATTACTTTCAATTAAATTTGAATATTGAACCATAGCATTGATACAGTGCATTTGGAAAGTAGTCAGACCCCTTCCCCACATTGATGAGGAAAACAATTTACACACAATAGCCCATAATGACAAAGTGAAAACAGGTTTCTAGAAATGTTTGCAAATGTATTAAAAATAAAAACATACCTTATTTAAGTATTCATACTCTTTGCTATGAGACTTGAAATTGAGCTCCGGTGCATCCGGTTTCCATTGATCATCCTTGAGATGTTTCTACAACTTGGAGTCCACCTGTGGTAAATTCAATTGATTGGACATGATTTGGAAAAGCACACACCTGTCTATACAAAAAGGTCCCACAGTTGACAGTGCATGTCAGAGCAAAAACCAAGCAGAGGTCGAAAGAATTGTCCATCCAGCTCCATGACATGATTGTGTCGAGGCACAGATCTGGGGAAGGGTACCAACACTTTTCTACAGCATTGAACGTCCACAAGAACACAGTGGCCTCCATCATTCTTAAATGGAATTAGTTTGGAACCACCAAGACTCTTCCTAGAGCTGGCCTCCCAGCCAAACTGAGCAATCGGGGGAGTAGGGCCTTGGTCAGGGAGGTGACCAAGAACCCAATGTAACTCTGTCAGAGTAACCTCTGGAGATGGGACAACCACCTCTGCAGCACTCCACCAAATCAGGCCTTCATAGCAGAGTGGCCAGATGGAAGCCACTCGTCATTAAAAAGGCACCTAAAGGACTCGGACCATGCAAAACAGGATTCTCTGGTCTGTTGAAACCAAGCTTGAACTCTTTGGCGTGAATGCCAAGCTTAACATCTGGAGGAAATCTGGCACCATCCCTACGGGGAAGCACGGTGGTGGCAGCATCGAGCCGGTGGGACGGTTTTTCAACGACAGGGACTGGGAGACTAGTCAGCATCAAGGGAAAGATGAACGGAGCAAAGTAGAGAGATCCTTGATGAAATTCTGATCCAGAGTGCTCAGGAACTCAGACTGGGCGAAGGTTCACCTTCCAACAGGACAACGACCCTAAGCACACAGCAACGACAACACAGGAGTGGCTTCAGGAAAAGTCTCTGAATGTCCTTGAGTGGCCCAACCAGAGCCCAGACTTGAACCCGATCAAGCATCTCTAGAGACCAGAAAATAGCTGTGCAGCGACTCTCCCCATCCAATCTGACAGAGATTAAAGGATCTGCAGAGAAGAATGTGAGAAACTCCCCAAATACAGGTGTGCCAAGCTTGTAGCGTCATACCCAAGAAGACTTGAGGCTGTAATCACTGTCTCAGGTGCTTCAACAAAGTACTGAGTAAAAGGCTGAATACTTACAGCACCATTCAAAAGTTAACACCTACTCATTCCAGGGTTTTTCTTTGAAATAGCATATGGAATCATGTATTAACCAAATCAAAATATTTTATATTTGAGATTCTTCAAAGTACATTTACATTTACATTTAAGTCATTTAGCAGACGCTCTTATCCAGAGCGACTTACAAATTGGTGCATTCACCTTATGACATCCAAGTAGACACCCTTTGCCTTGATAACAGCTTTGCACACTCTTGGCATTCTCTCAACCTGCTTCATGAGGTAGTCACCTTTTGGAAATAATTTAATTAACAGGTGTGCCATATTGAAAGTTAATTTGTTTAATTCTTTCCTTCTTAACGCGTTTGAGCCAATCAGTTGTGTTGTGACAAGGTAGGGGTGGTATATAGAAGATAGCCCTATTTGGTAAAAGACCATATTATGGCAATAACAGCTCAAATAAGCAAAGAGAAACGATAGTCCATTACTTAAAGACATGAAAGTCAGTCGATCTGGAAAATGTCAAACTTTGAAAGTTTCTTCAAGTGCAATCTCAAAAACCATTAAGCGCCATGATGAAGCTGACTCTCATAAGGACCGCCACAGGAAAGTAAGACCCAGTGTTACTTTTGCTGCAGAGGACAAGTTCATTAGAGTTAACTGCACCTCAAATTGCAACCCAAATAAATGCTTCAGAGTTCAAGTAACAGAGCGTCTGCTAAATGACTTAAATGTAAATGTAAATCTCAACAGCAACTGTTCAGAGGAGACTGAGTGAATCTGGCCTTCTCGTTCAAATTGTTGCAAAGAAACCTCTACTAAAGAACAACAATACGAAGAAAAGACTTGATTGGGACAAGAAACACAAGCAATAGACATTAGACCGGTTGAAATCTGTCCTTTGGTTCGATGAGTCAAAATGTGAGATTTTTGGTTCCAACCACCGTGATGGTGATTTGCTGGTGCCATCCCATCTGGTTCGTGCTTAGTGGGACAATAATTTGTTTTTGAACAAGACAATGATTGATCCAAAACACACCTCCAGGTTGTAAGGACTATTTGACCAAGAAGGAGAGTGATGAAGTGCTGCATCAGATAACCTGGCCTCCACAATCACCCAACCTCAACCTAATTGAGATGGTTTGGGATGAGTTGGACTGCAGAGTGAAGGAAAAGCAGCTAACAAGTGCTCAGCATGTGTGGGAACTCCTTAAAGACTGTTGGAAAAGTAGTCCTGGTGAAGCTGGTTGAGAGAATGCCAAGAGTGTGGAAATCTGTCATATACAGCTTTTTTTGGTATATACATGATTCCATGTGACTTATTTCATAGTTTTGATGTCCTCACTGTTATTCTACAATGTAGAAAAGTCAAAATAAAGAAAAACCCTTAAGAATGTGTCCAAACTTTTGACTGGAACTGTATGTAAATATATCAGTTTAAAAAAATGTTTTAACTGTTTTCGCTCTGTCATTATGGGGTTGTGGGTAGACTGAGGGGAAACAAACAATTTAAATCAAACTTTAGAATAAGGCTGTAAGGTAACAAAATGTGGAAAAGGTCAAGGGGTCTGAATACTTTCCAAATGCACTGTACCAGGGTAGGTGTCAATTTCATTTCAATTTAGTCAATGCAGGAAGTAAACAGAAATTCCAAGATTGAATTGAAATGGAATTGACCAACTCTGAGACAGATATTTCCTGGATGCATAACTATAACCATCAGTTGTGTTTTCATGGTCATCACCCACATTCACTGTTAAATGGATACTTTGGCAATGATTTTGACAATCATGTCTGTCTGTGTCCAGTATGAAGGTAGAGGTAGTTTTGCGGGCCAACGCTGACTAGAAGTGTATGGGTATCAGTTAGCGCAATAACTAGAAGCTAGCAGATACCCATAGACTTCCCGTCCTTGGACCAGCTAGTTAGCAACTTCCTTCAAACTGTATGCAGAGACAAACAATGTGTATCCACAAGTGCATCTGCCTCTGGCAAAGTAGAAAAAGGGCCTCATTGCCAAAATCCCAAAGTATCCCTTTAAGTTTGTCAAAGTCCCGACATCAGCGTATAGTTACTCTGCAAAAGGGCTATTTAATGCGAGAATGCATGCACATTGCTGGAACATGTTTGTAAACCAAAAATTGCTCTATACACCATCGATTGAAAGCTTACCTGGAAACGGACAGTGTGCTTCTGCAAAAGATTCGTATCAGAGTCCGTGTCTACCAAGACCATGTTTACTGTTGCCATAGCGATCTCCCCTATAATTGTGTACCATATAAGATAGTCCACCTGCATGTGGAAAAGAATGAGAAGATGTGAGCTAGGAAGATTAAATGGATATTCAGTCATTTTGTCAAAATTAGTCTATTCTTGGACTATTATTTTACTTGATTGTTTAATCTCTAACCTTTGACACCACATTGAGACAGGAACCATTTTGTTCTCTCGGTTTAGGCCAACCATGGCCAACTACTGGAGTGACTGGGATCTAACAGAGGAAGAGAATGAGAGGTCAGTGTGTGCGGTCCAAATCTTTCCCCTTAACCTCAAAGAATGCACTTCACTCCCTTCCCCAAAGTGCAATGCCTAGTGAAAGGATTGCGGTCTTCAAATGTTGCTGCTTTACATTTTTTCCCCTACTGATCTCACAACCTACTCAACATTCCAAATGAATAGAATACATAATTGCATATACTTGGTGCAAGCACCTTAGACAGCCATTACAGCTGTTTTGTCAACATTTCTCAAGATCAATACATTTGGTTGGAAATCTTCGATGGACAGCAATTTTCAAACCTTCTCAGATTTTCAAGCAAATTTAAGTCAGGACTGAGTGAGCCTGGACTATTCTGGTGTGTCTTTGGCTTTAAAATGTGTGTAATTTAAAAAATAAACTATCCCAGGGTTAGGTTTTCAGAAGATCGAGACATGTTTCTCTAATCCTTTAACTGGGCTTTCCAGTCCATCCTGGTGAAAAGTATAACCATAACATGATGCTGCTGCCACAATACTTAAAAATAGAGAGTGGTTCACTGTGGTGTGTTGTATTGAATGACCCAAACCTGTAATTTTTAATTTAGGCCAAAAATGGTAATTTCTTTGCTGTGTTGTATTACTTAACAGCCATATAGCAAACCCAATGGATGATTTGGAGTGGATTGTTATTTTAATTTTTTCACTATTTTGTGATATCCAAGTGGTAGTTAGTCTTGTCCCATCGCTGCAACTCCCGTACGGACTCGGGAGACGCGAAGGTCGAGAGCCATGCGTTCTTCGAAACACGACCCTGCCATGCCGCACTGCTTCTTAACCCGGAACCAACGTGTCGGAGGAAACACCGTACAATTTATGATCGGCCAAACCCTTCCCTAAAACAATGGAAATAATGTACAGTGGGGCAAAAAAGTATTTAGTCAGCCACCAATTGTGCAAGTTCTCCCACTTAAAAAGATTAGAGGCCTGTAATTTATCATAGGTACACATTTCAACTATGACAGACAAAATGAGAAAAAAAAAATCCAGAAAGTTCAGTTTCTATTTAGTTTAGATTTATTTATTTGCAAATTATGGTGGAAAATAAGTATTTGGTCAATAACAAAAGTTTCTCAATACTTTGTTATATACCCTTTGTTGGCAATGACAGAGGTCAAACATTTTCTGTAAGTCTTCACAAGGTTTTCACACACTCTGTTGCTGGTATTTTGGCCCATTCCTCCATGCAGATCTCCTCTAGAGCAGTGTTGTTTTGGGGCTGTTGCTGGGCAACACGGACTTTCAACTCCCTCCAAAGACTTTCTATGGGGTTGAGATCTGGAGACTGGCTAGGCCACTCCAGGAATTTGAAATGCTTCTTACGAAGCCACTCCTTCGTTGCCAGGGCGGTGTGTTTGGGATCATTGTCATGCTGAAAGACCCAGCCACGTTTCATCTTCAATGCCCTTGCTGATGGAAGGAGGTTTTCACTCAAAATCTCACGATACATGGCCCCATTCATTCTTTCCTTTACACAGATCAGTTGTCCTGGTCCCTTTGCAGAAAAACAACCCCAAAGCATGATGTTTCCACCCCCATGTTTCACAGTAGGTATGGTGTTCTTTGGATGCAACTCAGCATTCTTTGTCCTCCAAACACGACAAGTTGAGTTTACCAAAAAGTTATATTTTGGTTTCATCTGACCATATGACATTCTCCCAATCTTCTTCTGGATCATCCAAATGCTCTCTAGCAAACTTCATATGGGCCTGGACATGTACTGGCTTAAGCAGGGGGACACGTCTCACACTGCAGGATTTGAGTCCCTGGCAGCGTAGTGTGTTACTGATGGTAGGCTTTGTTACTTTGGTCCCAGCTCTCTGCAGGTCATTCACTAGGTCCCCCCGTGTGGTTCTGGGATTTTTGCTCACCGTTCTTGTGATCATTTTGACCCCACGGGGTGAGATCTTGCATGGAGCCCCAGATCGAGGGAGATTATCAGTGGTCTTGTATGTCTTCCATTTCCTAATAATTGCTCCCACAGTTGATTTCTTCAAACCAAGCTGCTTACCTATTGCAAATTCAGTCTTCCCAGCCTGGTGCAGGTCTACAATTTTGTTTCTGGTGTCCTTTGACAGCTCTTTGGTCTTGGCCATAGTGGAGTTTGGAGTGTGACTGTTTGAGGTTGTGGACAGGTGTCTTTTATACTGATAACAAGTTCAAACAGGTGCCATTAATACAGGTAACGAGTGGAGGACAGAGGAGCCTCTTAAAGAAGAAGTTACAGGTCTGTGAGAGCCAGAAATCCTAAAAAATCCTACAATGTGATTTTCTGGATTTTTCCTTCTCATTTTGTCTGTCTTAGTTGAAGTGTACCTATGATGAAAATTACAGGCCTCTCTCATCTTTTTAAGTGGGAGAACTTGCACAATTGGTGGCTGACTAAATACTTTTTTGCCCCACTGTATGTTGCCTTAAGAGTTGTGCAAAGTTGGTCTTATTAAAGTCTTATTAAAAATGATTCACACATAGATTTTCACTAGCAACTGTGTACTCATTCACCTTTCTCCCCGAAGGATGTACTCGTTCACTGCATATATTGAAAGCATGGAATTTGTGTAAGAAGAAAAGGTGGAGCTGCTCTCCAGCTCCACACTCACACCAATCCAATGCTTTGAAATCTGAGGGGAAGTGAATGAGTGCACTTCGGAAAGAGAATGGTGCCTCAGAAAGTGAGTGCCATCCAACCCTGAGACAAGTCACATGTTTTTGCCCTCTAATGTGTGGTCACTCTTACCAGATTATCTGGTAAAATCTGAATACTCTCACGGACTGGAATCTGTAATGACAATTAGTTGTGGCAGAATGTGTTAACATTACTGGAATTTTCACAGTGAAAGATAAGGCAATATCAATGTGGCCAATTGCAACCAAGAAGCTGAACTTCTTACATAATACGGTGTACATACAAGATTATAAAAAAGTAGTAGGCCTATATTTCACTCAAACATTTAATCGTAAAATAGAAAATTATAGCTGAATGTGCCATTTGAAATAACTTCGTTAGACTACATTTGAATTTGATAAAGATGACTCAATTATGATTGGCTTGATTTAGTTACACATTTTAAAATATGGACAGTGCAGGGATTTACATTTTGTCTGAGGAATTAAGCTAATTGATTGCACCCAAATTGGTAATTTTAATTTATAAGATTCAGATATTAAAACTTAGGGCTGCAATCCCGTTAACGGGATCGATATGACAACAGCCATTGAAAGTGCAGGGCGCCAAATTCAAAACAGAAATCTCATAATTAAAATTCCTCAAACATACATGTATTTTATACCGTT